>NC_143048.1:20888214-21044285 GCF_057628025.1 Oncorhynchus mykiss | reverse complement strand
TAAGCACCAGGTTAGGATAATTTAACTGGCAGGTTAGGAGAAGTGGTTTAAGGTTAGGGTTAGCTAAAATGCTACAATTATCCCTGACACATCTTGAACACATTTAGCTACAACCAGGCATGCCCTGAGAACAGTCTTGGTTTCCACTAATGCAATGCTGCCTTCTACACCCATGTGCATCTAGCGGATTAGCTGCTCTAGCATCAAACGACAGTTGGAAAGAGGAGATGTACAGTTTAATAAACAGAGTTGGCAAAACAATTACTTATAATCATAAGTAAGTAATCAGTCCAGCTATTAGGTAAAGTTTATCTACATTAAAAAACATATATGTTTTTCCAAAAATGTGTGTAGGTGTATTTGAATGGCTTTGACTGTTATTTTATTTTCCTGCTGGTCTTCATTCATAACCACCAGTTACACGGTTATTCAATGGCTAAGGAATTAAGATTTTACGTCATTGTTTTTAGCACTACCCCACAGTTCATAAATTACTATGCAAAACATCATTTAATGTGCCTGTAAATCAGCACAGCCTACTTTTTTGTTTTTTCAAATTGTTGCCATCTTGGAGCTAGAACTGGGATCAAGAATACTGCGCTAATGCCGATACATAAAAGAGTAATGGAGAGAAATGTACAATACGTCGAACTGAGCAAACAAGGCATTTGTGGTAAGCACATGGGGGCAGCCATTTTATGCACTTTCACCATTACCGTCGCACCCCTATCTAGAGGTTGCCATATTTTATGGCACAAATCCGCCTCAAATGACCACTTTGTGAGGTAGAATCTCCAGAATCAGCTTATCTGTGGCTAACTAACACCTATCTCATATTAGAGCGACAATACAACCTCCAGAGTATTCTAAAATAAGGATTTATTCATGTCCCAGAAAGCCAGAAATCCATAAATAAAGCCAGAAATCCAACCACACTCTCAAAAGTAATTACACTGGGAAGGAAAAAGACCATCCAACAGAGGAGCATGGGCATGGGCTGGGCTGGCTGTCCCATCACAACCCAGGGCGAGAGGGGTGAGGATGGGTGAGACCTAGACAACAAGGCACCAGCCAAATGTGGTAAACAAGTTGTAATTTATCTTAAAGCTGCAACATGTAAGGCGACCTGACCAAATTCACATTGAAAGATCTATAACTAACATTTCTTTCTCTTTGAAAGCAAGTCAAAGAAGCGGTAGATCTGTTCTATGTGTCCTATTTCTATGTGTCCCATTCTTAAGTTGTTGTTGCGCCTTATACTTTCGTTTTCGTACGCCAGCTTCAAACAGATGAAAATACAATATTTTTGATTATGAAAAATATATTTCCCAGCGGTTTAGATGGTACATAATTCTCTACAGTATACCATTTTTTTTTACCCCCCTTTTCTCCCCAATTTTGTGGTATCCAGTTGGTTGTTACGATCTTGTCTCATCTTTACAACTCCCCAATGGATTCAGAGGAGGCGATGGTCGAGAACCATGCGTCCTCTGAAACCCGACCCTGCCAAGCCGCACTGCTTGCTTAACCTGGAAGCACCAATGTGTCGGAGGAAACACCGTCCAACAGACGAACGAAGTCAGCTTGCAGGCACCCGGCCCACCACAGGAGTCACTAGAGCACATTGAAACAAGGAAATCGCAGCCGGCCAAACCCTCCCCTAACCCAGACAACGCTGGGCCAATTGTGCGCCGCCCAATGGGTCTCCCGGTCACAGCCGGCTGTGGCACAGCCCGGAATCAAACTCAAGGCTGGAGACGCTCCTCAGCGTGTGCCTTTGACCTCTGCGCCACTCGGGAGCCCTATTCTCTACCGTACACTTGCTTGTTTTGTCACACAATCTATTAGAATTTTAGCAACCAGGAAGTTTCATTATAATTCATCTGTATTTGGACTGTTTCAAAGATTCAAATTATATAACGGATGGTCCTTTGCCAGACCCCTGCCAGAGTTTTAAATAACTTATCAAATTATGTCTCTGTGGAATACATAAACACACAGACACAGAATAAAACACTTTCTCATGAAGTACCCTATCACAGTAATAGGATTCAACACATTTATGCTGTTTAATTTAACAGATTCAAATAACTGGAGAGACAAAACCATACTTTGTATTGCAGCCACACACACACATGAATGACACGGTTTGTTCTAGAAATTAAAAGCTAAGCAATGTGATATTAACAGATAAAAAGTTTGTGGTCATAAGCACTTCCTTAAAAACATAGGTGCTAGGCTAATGAAGAATACCAGTAAAGAACAAGAAGGCCTGCACACTGTTAAAGCGCCCAAAATGGATATGATCACAAACATACACTCTTTGGCCGGTTTATTTGGTACATCACCCCGTTCATGAAAAATTAGTGACCTATGTTACATTCAGCGTGGTATGGTGCCAGGCCAGGCCTGCCAGATCCAGTATCTCTGAAACGTCTGTTCTCCTGGGCTTTTCAATCATGACAGTGTCTAGCGTTTACCAAGAATGGTGCAAAAAACAAAACATCCAGTCAGCGTCAGTCCAGTGGGTGAAAACGTCTCGTTGATGAGAAAGATCGAAGGAGAATGTCAAGAATTGTGCAAGCTAACAGGTAGGCCAACAACAGACAAATAACTGCGCAGTACAACAGTGGTGTGCAGTACGACCTCTCGGAATGCACAACTTGTCAATCCTTGTTACGAGTGGGCTATTGCAACAGACAATCGTGTCCCACTCCTATCAGCTAAAAACAAGAAGAATCAGGCACACGATCACCAACACTGGACAACACTGATTTTGATTTGATTTGATTTGATTTGATGGTGGTGGTGTGGGGAATTTTTTCCTGGCCCTTGTTAGGTCCCTTAATACCAATTGCGCAATGAACATTTCCGACGCCTTATAGAATCCCTTCCCCGAAGAATTGTGTCTGTTCTGGAAGCAAAGGGGGTACTAGATTGTGTGTACCTAATAAACCAACCACTGAGTGTATTTCATCTAAGTAGCCTACTGATATTATATGTCCAAACTTTAGGTGGCCAGCCGGATCTGTCCTTTGCTGAACTTGTTTTTTCTTCATCACTCTTGTTGTTTACATAGCAGCCGAAGAGATGCATCATTCTTTCCCTCATGTGGGGATCGTGTTTTGTAGTTGAAATGACTAAGCAGGCAAGGAGTAGAGGTAACCTTATGGGCGAGGCCGCTATGGAGAAAACTTTCCAGTGTTGAAAAAATATATTAGTGTAGCATTGGGTGAGTCATTGCAAGTATTAATTCATAAAAAAATGTAATGAAGCCTAATGAACACTCCCTGAGGGATGTTGTCTGGATTTTATAGATGTTTGCAGAGATGTTATCATTACTCTGAATAGCCTTTCCTGGTTTATTTTCTTAACTGATTTACATGGATTTGGCATCAATTTATTGAGGGGACGTGGTATAAATGGAGTGAATTAATTCAAATCAGAAATATTTACTGCACCAGGATTTACATGGAATGATATACAGTAATTTGTAATATTCAAATCTCGTTTTCAATCTTTAAGTTTCTGAGTTAAACGGATATCTCCAGATCTTGCCTCCAAACAGCGACAGCTGTGAAAACAGCTGATACAATAACTCCCCCAAAAGAGCACAGGAAAGTCTGGACTGCTATCTATCAAGAGGTGCAAAAAAACGGTCATTGCTGATGTCTCTTGTTCCCCCCACACATGGGTCACTGGCTTACTAGTGCTCTTTCATGCTGTCCCTAGGAGGGGTGCGCCCCTTGAGTGGGTTGAGTCACTGACGTGATCTTCCTGTCCGGATTGGCGCGCCCTCGGGTTCGTGCCGGGGGGAAGATCTTTGTGGGCTATACTCGGCCTTGTCTCAGGGTAGTAGTGGTTGAAGATATCCCTCTAGTGGTGTGGTGGCTATGCCTTGGCAAAGTGGGTGGGGTTATATCCTGCCTGTTTGGCCCTGTCCGGAGGTATCGTCGGATGGGGCCACAGTGTCTCCCGACCCCTCCTGACTCAGCCTCCAGTATTTATGCTGCAATAGTTTATGTGTCGGGGGCTAGTGTCAGTCTGTCATATCTGGAGTATTTCTCCTCTCTCTCGCTCTTTTTTTTTCATTTTTTTTTTCAGGGGACCTGAGCCTTAGGACCATGCCTCAGGAATACCTGGCATGTCCCCAATCCACCTGGTCATGCTGCTGCTCTAGTATCAACTGTTCTGCTTGCGGCTATGGAACCACGACCTGTTCACTGGATGTACTTCCTTGTCCCTGTCCTGTTTTGGACTCTCTCTCTACCTGCTGTCTCTAACTCTGAATGATCGGCTATGAAAAGCCAACTGACATTTACTCCATGACATTTGCACCCTCTACAACCACTGTGGTTATTATTATCTGACCCTGCTTGTTACGGTGAGTGAATGAGGACCCAAAAGCGAACTAACTTAAACAGAGCTTCTTTAATAACCAAACATAGGTAGGCTCAGATAGACCGGCAGATTCCGACAGGACAGGACAAGGTTACAGCAAACATGACGATAGTCTGGCTCAGGCATGAAACACAACAAACAAGAATCCGACAAGGACAGGAACAAAAACAGAGAGAGATATAGGGGACTAATCAGAGGGAAAAAGGGAACAGGTGGGAAACGGGGTGACGAGGTAGTCAGGAGGAGACAAGGAACAGCTGGGGGAAAGCGGGGGAGAAAAGGTAACCTAATACGACCAGCAGAGGGAGACAGGGTGAAAGGAAAGGACAGAGACACAACATGACAATACATGACAGTACCCCCCCACTCACCGAGCGCCTCCTGGCGCACTCGAGGAGGAAACCTGGCGGCAACGGAGGAAATCCTCGATCAGCGCACGGTCCAGCACGTCCCGAGAGGGAATCCAACTCCTCTCCTCAGGACCGTACCCCTCCCAATCAACGAGGTACTGGTGACCACGGCCCCGAGGACGCATGTCCAAAATCCTGCGGACCCTGTAGATGGGTGCGCCCTCGACAAGGATGGGGGGGGGGGGGAAGACGAGCGGGGGCGCGAAGAACGGGCTTAATACAGGAGACATGGAAGACCGGGTGGACGCGACGAAGGTATCGCGGAAGAAGAAGTCGAACTGCGACAGGATTAATGACCCGAGAAATACGGAACGGACCAATGAACCGCGGGGTCAACTTGCGAGAAGCCGTCTTAAGGGGAAGGTTCTGAGTGGAGAGCCAAACTCTCTGACCGCGACAATATCTAGGACTCTTAGTTCTACGCTTATTAGCAGCCCTCACAGTCTGCGTCCTATAACGGCAAAGTGCAGACCTGACCCTCTTCCAGGTGCGCTCGCAACGTTGGACAAAAGCCTGAGCGGAGGGGACGCTGGACTCGGCGAACTGAGATGAGAACAGCGGAGGCTGGTACCCGAGGCTACTCTGAAAAGGAGATAGCCCGGTCGCAGACGAAGGAAGCGAGTTGTGGGCGTATTCTGCCCAGGGGAGCTGTTCTGACCAAGACGCAGGGTTGCGAAAAAAAAGACTGCGTAAGATGCGACCAATAGTCTGATTGGCCCGTTCTGCTTGACCGTTAGACTGGGGGTGAAAGCCGGAAGAGAGACTGACGGAAGCCCCAATCAAACGGCAAAACTCCCTCCAAAATTGAGACGTGAATTGCGGACCTCTGTCCGAAACGACGTCTGACGGAAGGCCATGAATTCTGAAAACATTCTCGATGATGATTTGTGCCGTCTCTTTAGCAGAAGGAAGCTTAGCAAGGGGAATGAAATGAGCCGCCTTAGAGAACCTATCGACAACCGTAAGAATAACAGTCTTCCCCGCTGACGAAGGCAGTCCGGTGACAAAATCTAAGGCGATGTGAGACCACGGTCGAGAGGGAATGGGCAGCGGCCTGAGACGGCCGGCAGGAGGGGAGTTACCGGACTTAGTCTGCGCGCAGACCGAACAAGCAGCCACGAAACGACGCGTGTCATGCTCCCGGGTGGGCCACCAAAAACGCTGGCGAATGGAAGCAAGCGTACCCCGAACGCCAGGGTGGCCGGCTAACTTGGCAGAGTGAGCCCACTGAAGAACGGCCAGACGAGTAGGAACGGGAACGAAAAGAAGGTTCCTAGGACAAGCGCGCGGCGACGGAGTGTGAGTGAGCGCTTGCTTTACCTGCCTCTCAATTCCCCAGACAGTCAACCCGACAACACGCCCCTCAGGGAGAATCCCCTCGGGGTCAGTGGAGGCTACTGAAGAACTGAAGAGACGAGATAAAGCATCAGGCTTGGTGTTCTTAGAGCCCGGACGATAAGAAATCACGAACTCGAAACGAGCGAAAAACAGCGCCCAACGCGCCTGACGCGCATTAAGTCGTTTGGCAGAACGGATGTACTCAAGGTTCCTATGGTCAGTCCAAACGACAAAAGGAACGGTCGCCCCCTCCAACCACTGTCGCCATTCGCCTAGGGCTAACCGGATGGCGAGCAGTTCGCGGTTTCCCACATCATAGTTACGTTCCGACGGGGACAGGCGATGAGAAAAATACGCGCATGGGTGGACCTTGTCGTCAGAGAGGGAGCGCTGAGAAAGAATGGCTCCCACGCCCACCTCTGACGCGTCAACCTCGACAACGAACTGTCTAGAGACGTCAGGTGTAACAAGGATAGGAGCTTATGTAAAACGATTCTTGAGGAGATCAAAAGCTCCCTGGGCGGAAACGGACCACTTAAAGCACGTCTTGACAGAAGTAAGGGCTGTGAGAGGAGCTGCCACCTGACCGAAATTACGGATGAAACGACGATAGAAGTTCGCGAAGCCGAGAAAGCGCTGCAGCTCGACGCGTGACTTAGGGGCGGGCCAATCAATGACAGCTTGGACCTTAGCGGGATCCATCTTAATGCCTTCAGCGGAAATAACAGAACCGAGAAATGTGACGGAGGAGGCATGAAAAGTGCACTTCTCAGCCTTCACAAAAAGACAATTCTCTAAAAGGCGCTGGAGGACACGTCGAACGTGCTGAAGATGAATCTGGAGTGACGGTGAAAAAATCAGGATATCGTCAAGGTAAACGAAAACAAAGATGTTCAGCATGTCTCTCAGGACATCATTGACTAATGCCTGAAAGACAGCTGGAGCGTTAGCGAGGCCGAAAGGAAGGACCCGGTATTCAAAGTGCCCTAACGGAGTGTTAAACGCCGTCTTCCACTCGTCCCCCTCCCTGATGCGCACGAGATGGTAAGCGTTACGAAGGTCCAACTTAGTGAAAAACCTGGCTCCCTGCAGGATCTCGAAGGCTGAAGACATAAGAGGAAGCGGATAACGATTCTTAACTGTTATGTCATTCAGCCCTCGATAATCTATGCAGGGGCGCAGAGACCCGTCCTTCTTCTTGACAAAAAAAAACCCCGCTCCGGCGGGAGAGGAGGAGGGGACTATGGTACCGGCGTCAAGAGCTACAGACAAATAATCCTCGAGAGCCTTACGTTCGGGAGCCGACAGAGAGTATAGTCTACCCCGGGGGGGAGTGGTTCCCGGAAGGAGATCAATACTACAATCATACGACCGGTGTGGAGGAAGAGAGGTGGCCCTGGACCGACTGAACACCGTGCGCAGATCGTGATATTCCTCCGGCACCCCTGTCAAATCACCAGGCTCCTCCTGTGAAGAAGAGACAGAGGAAACAGGAGGGATAGCAGACATTAAACATTTCACATGACAAGAGACGTTCCAGGAGAGGATAGAATTACTAGACCAATTAATGGAAGGATTATGACAAACTAGCCAGGGATGGCCCAAAACAACAGGTGTAAAAGGTGAACGAAAAATCAAAAAAGAAATGGTTTCGCTATGATTACCAGAAACAGTGAGGGTTAAAGGTAGCGTCTCACGCTGAATCCTGGGGAGAGGACTACCATCCAGGGCGAACAAGGCCGTGGACTCCCTTAACTGTCTGAGAGGAATGTCATGTTCCCGAGCCCAGGTCTCGTCCATAAAACAGCCCTCCGCCCCAGAGTCTATTAAGGCACTGCAGGAAGCTGACGAACCGGTCCAGCGTAGATGGACCGACAAGGTAGTGCAGGATCTTGAAGGAGAGACAGGAGTAGTAGCGCTCACCAGTAGCCCTCCGCTTACTGATGAGCTCTGGCTTTTACTGGACATGAAGTGACAAAATGACCAGCAGAACCGCAATAGAGACAGAGGCGGTTGGTGATTCTCCGTTCCCTCTCCTTAGTCGAGATGCGGATACCTCCCAGCTGCATAGGCTCAGCTCCCGAGCCGGCAGAGGAAGATGGTAGTGATGCGGAGAGGGGGGCAACGGAGAACGCGAGCTCCTTTCCACGAGCTCGGTGACGAAGATCAACCCGTCGCTCAATGCGAATAGCGAGTTCAATCAAGGAATCCACGCTGGAAGGGACCTCCCGGGAGAGAATCTCATCCTTTACCTCTGCGCGGAGACCCTCCAGAAGACGAGCGAGCAAAGCCGGCTCGTTCCAGCCACTGGAGGCAGCAAGAGTGCGAAACTCAATAGAGTAGTCTGTTATGGATCGATTGCCTTGACATAGGGAAGACAGGGCCCTGGAAGCCTCCTCCCCAAAAACAGATAGATCAAAAACCCGTATCATCTCCTCCTTAAAGTCCTGATACTGGTTAGTACACTCAGCCCTTGCCTCCCAGATTGCCGTGCCCCACTCACGAGCCCGTCCAGTAAGGAGAGATATGACGTAGGCGACACGAGCAGTGCTCCTGGCGTAAGTGTTGGGCTGGAGAGAAAACACAATATCACACTGGGTGAGGAACGAGCGGCATTCAGTGGGCTCCCCAGAGTAACACGGCGGGTTATTGATTCTGGGCTCCGGAGATTCGAAAGCCCTGGAAGTGGCCGGTGGATCGAGGCGGAGATGGTGAACCTGTTCTGTGAGGTTGGAGACTTGGGTGGCCAGGGTCTCAACGGCATGTCGAGCAGCAGACAATTCCTGCTCGTGTCTGCCTAGCATCGCTCCCTGGATCTCGACGGCTGAGTGGAGAGGGTCCGAAGTCGCTGGGTCCATTCTTGGTCGGATTCTTCTGTTACGGTGAGTGAATGAGGACCCAAAAGCGAACTAACTTAAACAGAGCTTCTTTAATAACCAAACATAGGTAGGCTCAGATAGACCGGCAGATTCCGACAGGACAGGACAAGGTTACAGCAAACATGACGATAGTCTGGCTCAGGCATGAAACACAACAAACAAGAATCCGACAAGGACAGGAACAAAAACAGAGAGAGATATAGGGGACTAATCAGAGGGAAAAAGGGAACAGGTGGGAAACGGGGTGACGAGGTAGTCAGGAGGAGACAAGGAACAGCTGGGGGAAAGCGGGGGAGAAAAGGTAACCTAATACGACCAGCAGAGGGAGACAGGGTGAAAGGAAAGGACAGAGACACAACATGACAATACATGACACTGCTGGTCATCTATGAACATTTCAACATCTTGGCCATGTTCTGTTATAATCTCCACCCAGCACAGCAGAAGAGGACTGGCCACCCCTCAGAGCCTTGTTCCTCTCTAGGTTTCATCATAGGTTCTGGACTTTCTAGGGAGTTTTTCCTAGCCACCGTGCTTCTACATCTGCATTGCTTGCTGTTTGGGCTTTTAGGCTGGGTTTCTGTAAACACTTTGACATTAGCTGATGTAAAAAGTGTTTTCTAAATACATTTGATTGACTGATTGATGCCCTGGGTGGATCTTGGGCAAATTGGACAACTCCAAGTCCAATGTCTCATGACTGTCTTTATATTTTCCCTATCCTTTCTTTCTGTTTTCTTTGTTCCATGGATCGCATGATGACTGTTATCGCCTCCCCCAAAAAATGTTTGTCAGAGTTGCGAGAGTGCTGTGGACAAAATATTTCAGGACTGTCTTTTTGTCTTCATCAGATAGGGAGACTAACTGCTGACATAGCCACACACAGTGCTTTTGAATGTTTTATTACATGATTGAAACCGGTTGAGATCGGCATCAAGATCTAAAAAAAAGTTATATTTTACAATTCCTACATGGATTATAAGGCTAAGAAAATGTGTTAATATTTATTGATACATTTCCGTTAGTTATAACCTAACTAGCTTTAAACTGTCTCTTGGTTAGCTACCTGGTCTGCTGGTTTTTAGTTCTTAATTGCTTTAAACGGGTGTGATTATTATTTATGAAAGTCCTCTCACCTACCATTTCTACTGTGGAGTTTGAAGAGCATAATTACAGGTGAGGATCATCTATTGAGAAGTAATTGCTCAATAGCCTGTGGTCGTCTGGTGATGCCTTGCAGCTGGGGTGCGGTGCGGAAAATAAGTATTCTACGCCTCATTACTGACTGGACTTCACGTTTGTCCAATGAATGTCACCTCGAAAATGATCTAACAAGGGGAGTGAGTACCTGTTAAGAAAAATAACCATTGAGCTGTTTGATTCCAGTCATGTGAGATACCTAAGACGATTCCTATGCTTTATCTCATGGGACAAGTTTTAAAGTATAACATTTGGTTGATGTTATGTAGTGACATATTGATAGTGAGAATTTGCTTTGAATTACATTATGCTTTAGTGTCTTCCCCTTTTAGATCAGATACTCATACAGACACAGTCAAATTCAGATTTCTTCAACTCCAGAATGCACAGCACAAGTGTGCGGAAGAAAAACCAACTAAGTGTCACGACTTCCGCCGAAGTCAGGTCCTCTCCTTGTACGGGCAGCGCTCTGCATCGCCGGTCTTCTAGCCATCATCGATCCACTTTTCATTTTCCATGTGTTTTGTCTTGTTTTTCCTCACACCTGGTTTCAATTCCCTCAATCATTTGTTGTATATTTAACCCTCTGTTCCCCCCATGTCTTTGTGTGGGATTGTTTATTGTAAGTGCTTGTGCACGTGTTGTTTGGTGCGCGACGGGTTTTTGTACCGAATTATTCTTGTTCTTTTTATGCCGTGGGTGTTGATAATAAACTACTCCGGCTATTACCAAGTTCTGCTCTCCTGCGACTGACTTCCCTGCCACCGATTAACCACCCCTTACACTAAGATTATGAAATAAACCACAAGTGAGATATATATGAGGAGCGTCGACATTAGACCGCAGCCATCCAGACGCTTTAAGACAAACAGCCCAATGGGGTGTCTCCTGTCTGGTACAGTACTGAGGAGAATCTTGTTTTGACACCCTGGTGAGAAGGTAACGGAAATGTCTTGGAGGTGTCTGACAGAACAGATGGGACAGGGTGTCAGCCATTTTGGCCTTTCTCACACACAGGAATTACTGAGGGGTTCCTCATCATCATCATCATCCTTTCTTCAAAAATCTTTCACCAGGAAACACTTTCACTCTGCCTTTTCAAGGCCCAAGAGTAAAGTTTTTCAAAATCAGTGCTCAAGTTTTGAGTGTTGTTCCAAAAAGGCTGCTTTGCCTTTTCTGTACATTTCTTTGAATGCAATTTCAGAACAATGCCCTAACCTCATGCAGTCTGTTGGAGTCTACTCTTATGGCCTGTTTGTTTTTTGTGAGTGTTTGTGTAAGTCTCAATATTTTAGAAAACCCTCAAGTTTTCCAAAGGGGATTTGCTCAAGCTGTTGGGATTGGAGGTGGGAAGCGCTCTCTCTATCCCTCCCCCTCTCTCTCCCTCCTCTGGTGGCAGTAAGTAACCTTCAGAAATTCCTGTTTTAGCTTTAATTACTCGTTTTAACAAAGAGCTCTGGAAGCAGACATCTGTACCTAATGGCAAATCTATTCGCTCATTGAAAGCTGTGGAACTGGCAGCAGGAGTTAAAAAGTATCTCTGGTGGCCTGATCTGGCCTGCTCACTGTAGTTTAACAATACATATCAGATCTACTTGATAATAATCATAAATTATAAAATATATTATTTGCATAGTTATAACAAAACTTTTTACTATAAACAATGTTTTCACTTGTCAGTCCTGTGGTGTTTATATGGTAATACACATCCATCATAGGACCCTTTCTGAAACTTCAAAGTAGCAACGTGTCCAGGATCAACCAGTCCAGGAGTAGGCTTTGTCTTTGTCAGCGTAACTGGCCCATAGTTCACAAAACCCTGTCAGATTTTGTGAGAACTAGCCTAGACATTCAAGTGCTTGATCATATCAATCTCAGAACATAGCCCTGTGACCTATTAATGTTATTACACGATCAAAAAAAGTAATAAGAATCCATAAATATGTCTTTGTGATATACTGTACTGTATATCTGGGATATATCACCCTGTGTTGCATTGTGCCGTCTGCATCTCTTTAGCTCTATACAGTGGCGATTTTATAATGTAAATCTTGGAGGGGCAAAACAATGTTTTTGGGATGCATGCCAAAAAAGCCACTACACTACACTAAACAATACATTAATTCCACTATAAACACAAACTGTTAGGGCCTACATAAAGCTGTCCCAACAGCAGTCCCAAAAGCTTACCACTGCTACACCTGGCTATCAGCGGAGCCTTGTCTGTCAGCGAAAAACAGTTCATTCAGCCTCATTTACTGCCTTTAAAAAAACATGGCTGACTTGCTCAAACAAATGTGGTTTCTAATGACATTTGAGATGTACAAACTATGGCGTAAGGGGACGAAATGCTGAGAAGAGTCAATCCGTAATTTCGATTAAGACACTAATGAGCGAGCTCGGACGGACGTAGTCAATATAACTATTTGTTTAGCACTTTTGAAATGTACAGTGACATAATTCAAAACATGGCCGTTCTTACAGTGCTCTCTCTGTACACCAAATCAGAACCGTAGGATAAATGAAGGGGGCATATAAGCAGTCAATGAAAGCTCTTACAATATTCAATAATTACATTTCTCTAAAACAAGTTGTAGGCTACATGTGCACCACCAAGTCAGAGAAGTAGGCAAAATTAAGAGGGATAAATAGACCAAATGATTAGGGTGAGACACATTGGCTACTAACATCTTACTACACAACATACACTTAGTATTACTTTCTTATCTACAGTATACATTTCTCCCTGGCATTAATAATTTATGCAGCAGCATACAATACATTTTTGGACTGACCTTGTTGTGCTGTACTCACTTAAACAGGAAGGTGGCGCGGCGGTCCTTTGTGGGCTAATTTTATCATCAAAGTCTGACATTTTCTGGATTTATGGTGCTTTCAAAACAACTTGGAACTCAGAAAAAAAACAAGGTCGATGTAACGGTTTTCGTCGTCAGATGAAAGCGCAGCGTGGTAAGTGTTCATGTTTTTTTTATTGAACTGAACACTAATACAAAATAACAAGAGAATAAATTAAACCGAAACAGTCCTGTAAGGTGCAAACACTAAACAGAAAATAACTACCCACAAAAACCATGTGGGCAAAAGCTACCTAAGTATGGTTCCCAATTAGAGACAACGATAGACAGCTGTCCCTGATTGAGAACCATACCCGGCCAAAACAAAGAAATACAAACACATACAGAAAAGAACATGCCCACCCAAATGCCCACCCAAATCACACCCTGACCAAACCAGAATATAGAGACATAAAATGCTCTAAGGTCAGGGCATGACAGTCGAATCATGATGACGTCATTGATCTTCAGGTCGTAGCTCCGAGTTGGATGTCCGTTCAAAATGTATTTCCCAGTTGTCTTGAACCCGCTGAAGTCAACTTGGGAAAAAGTACCTTAATCCCAAATGTGGGACCACACATCCACTCCACTGAATAGCAGGCTATTGACTGCTTTGCAATGCTTGCAGTTAGCCACGGTCACTGATTCCTACCAAACCACTCATTGTTGAATTTGAGATTTCCAACTTGTTGTGTAATGTTTATGTCCAATGGCCGATGAGCACCGATACATTTTATCTATAATTTCTCTTCATTATTTCTCTTCATTTGACAAGGATTAAAAATGATTTACCAGTAGATTGCCGACTTGATTCATGATGAAAGTATGATGTTGACATGATCAGTCCAATCAAAGCTACTGTACATATAACGTGATTTGACCTAATTTTATCTGTGGCCAATGGCCTTCTTGGATAGGCACTTCTATTGTAACTCTATGGCAGCACCCAAGGAGCTAGAATTTTCTAGCTCTACCCTTAGGCAAACTAACATCGTCCAAGCACACCCCAAGACAGTCATGAAGAGGGCACGACAAAACCTATTCCCCCTCATGAGACTGAAAAGATTTGGCATGGGTCCTCAGATCCTCAAGAGCATCTGGTTGCATCACTGCCTGGTATTGCAACTGCTCGGCCTCTGACCGCAAGGCACTACAGAGGGTAGTGTGAACAGCCCAGTACATCACTGGGGCCAAGCTTCCTGCCTTCCAGGACCTCTATACCAGGCGGTGTCAGAGGAAGGCCCTAAAAATTGCCAACGACTCCAGCCACCCTAGTCATAGACTGTTCTCTCTGCTACCACACGGCAAGCGGTACCGGGGCACCAAGTCTAGGTCCAAGAGGCTTCTAAACAGCTTCTACCCCCAAGCCATAAGACTCCTGAACATCTAGCCAAATAGCTACCCAGACTATTTGCATTGCCCCCCCCCCCCCCCCACCTATTTTACACCGCTGCTACTCTCTGTTGTTATCATCTATGCATAGCCACTTTAATAACTCTACCTACATGTACATATTACCTCAACTAACCGGTGCCCCAGCACATTGACTCTGTACCGGTACCCCCCTGTATATAGTCTCGCTATTGTTATTTTACTGCTGCTCTTTAATTACTTGTCACTTTTATTTCTTATTCTTATTTTTTTAAACTGCATTGTTGGTTAGGGGTTCATAAGTAAGGATTTCACTGTAAGGTCTACACCCGTTGTATTCGCCGCATGTGACTAATACAATTTTATTTGATTTGACTTGGCGGTGACATAGTGTCCCCATGAGTGACAGAACATTGAGCCAATCACGGTGCAATGCTTCATATTTTCTGCTGGCTTGCCCCACCACCACAGAAAGCACTGCGCAAGGCTGAAACACCTACATTTTGGAGCTGAAAGCTCAAGAAAACAAAAAATAAACCTAGTTTGTATGCAGCTTTATTAACTCAACGATATATATATTTATTTTTTATTTTTTGCAAACTGATATGTGACACTATTAATGCCAAAATAACATGCAAAACATTTTTGGGTTTTTGTTTTGAAAAAAATGTGGGGCTCAAAACAGGTGGGGCTCTGCCCTGAATGTCTGATGGCTCTATAGCTAATGACATCATGCCAACTTTGCAAGCCTTCCAGAAGCATAGGAGCATAAATAACTTGGTAATTACCATAGATGACATTTTGTCGCGGAGGATCAGGTTATTAGAAACACTCTGTAGTGATGTATTAATGTAATGAATAGGCTACATCTTCATCACCACTCCCTAAAAGTAAGTATATTTGCCATAATGCCAGTTATAAATCAATCTGGGCCTAGCGTTGAACAAAGGCAGCATAGTTTGCCGTTGTACCAAGAGGCTCAGTGAAAAGCTTACATAAAACGTGTTTAAAGAATGGTGATTTATTTTCACAAACATTATCTCTCGCTCCTCTGAGAGAATGCCGAATGACAGTATGACACAAGTCATACAAAGATTTCAAAGTTCTTTGTAACTGCTGAGGAATTTTCATGGCGTCCAAATCTACCCTCTCTGTCTGAGTTGCTGAAACGCTCCAACCATTTTCCATAACGCTCAAGACAACAGGTCAGATGTGCGAATGAAGAATTAACTGGTCAATGTCCCAAGGCCAAAATAAGATTATGTGGAGGAATGAAAATGGGCCTCATACCCAGCTCCTGCTCAGGGTCTGTTTTGCCTGGGAGCAATCTCTCCTATAGATCATGTCTCGTGGCATACTGACAGGTATCCAACAGATCGGCAGCGGAGTGCTTTTCTCTCAGAGCCAAGCATCACAGGCTGCCTGGCTGATGAGAATGTGGCTACGGCTACAGTGTTTTGATTCAATGAAATGGCAGACACGTTGCGTAGCCCAAACTGGCTCTTGTCTTCCTCGTTCCACTGGGTGGGTTTGACAGGGAACATGCTGTGGTTTGACATATGAATGGTACATAGTTTCTTTCTTTAGTTTCTCTTACTCTCACTTTTTTTGCTGTCATTTCAAGGGAGATATTTTCCCATTGATGCACATCTCAGTAGTGGATTGGATACGGACTCTTTGTATTGAGTGCTTACTCCCACCTTTAACAAGCTCTGATTATCAGCAGATGGCATTCCCAGGGTAACAGTGACTGACATTGATCAATAAATGGTGTGCATTAGATGGTCTGCATTGCTTATATGGTACACATTCTTTTTAGATCTGTTTTTGCATTTAATAAAAGTTCTGGTTTGATACTTTTCATTCAGTTGAAGGTCAGTCTGGAACTCTGAGGTTCGACTTAGTGTGGACGTTTGGGTGGATTAAACTCTTGTTTGACCTCATTTTCTATGTTCTGTCGGGGTAAAGTATCCCCTAACATGCCCTCTCGAGTCTCGTAAATCTGTTCTGGAATTCTAGGGAATTGTTTCAGTCATTCTTGCCAGGCAAAGGCTACAACGATGCGTTTTCCTCTCCTCTCCAGAAACTCATTGTCTCATCTGCATGTCGTGTCACTGATTGGGTTTTAACATGAGGGTTATGAGGGTTGCTTGGTTATTCAATTGCAGACGAGAGCAATTGAATCAGGTTAGGTTGGTATAATGTTCTGGCACATAAGGTTATATAGTGCCTTGCAAAAGTATTCACCCACCTTTGCGTTTTTCCATTTTTTTTAAAATTACAACCTGTAATTTAAATAGATTTTCATTTGGATTTCATGTAATGGACTTTAACAAAATTGTCAAAATTGGTGAAGTGAAAAAAATAAAAAAAACTTGTTTAAAATAATAAAAACTGAAAAGTGGTGGGTGTATATGTATTCACCCCATTTGCTATGAAGCCCCGAAATAAGATCTGGTGCAACGAATCACCTTCAGAAGTCACATAATTAGTTCGATAAAGTCCATCTTTGTGCACTCTAAGTGTCACATGATCTGTCACATGATCTCAGTATATATACACCTGTTCTGAAAGGCCCCACTAAGCAAGGGGCACCAACAAGCAAGCGGCACTATGAAGACCAAGGAGCTCTCCAAACTGGTCAGGGACAAAGTTGTGGAGAAGTACAGATCAGGGTTGGGTTATAAAAAAGTATCAGAAACGTTGAAGATCCCACAGAGTACCGTTAAATCCATTATTAAAAAATTGAAAGAATATGGCACCACAACAAATCTGCCAAGAGAGGGCCACTCATCAAAACTCACGGACCAGGCAAGGAGGGCATTAATCTGAGAGGCAACACAGAGACCACAGATAACCCTGAAGAAGCAGCAAAGCTCCACAACAGAGATTGGTGTATCTGTCCATAGGACCACTTTAAGCTGTACACTCCACAGAGCTGGGCTTTACGGAAGAGTGGCCAGAAAAACAGCCATTGCTTAAAGAAAAAAATAAGCAAACCCGTTTGCCAAAAGGCATGTGGGAGACTCCCCAAACATATGGAATGAGGTACTCTGGTCAGATGAGACTAAAATATAGCTTTTTGGCCATTAAGAAAAAAACGCTATATCTGGCACAAACCCAACACCTCTAATCACCCTGAGAACACCACAGTGAAGCATGGTGGTGGCAGCGTCATGCTGTGGGGATGTTTTTCATCAGCAGGAACTGGGAAACTGGTCAGAATTGAAGGAACGATGGATGCCACTAAATACAGGGAAATTCTTGAAGGAAACCTGTTTCAGTCTTCCAGAGATTTGAGACTGGGACGGAGGTTCGCCTTCCAGCAGGACAATGACCCTAAGCATACTGCTAAAGCAACTCGAGTGGTTTAAGGGGAAACATTTAAATGCCTTGGAATGGCCTAGTCAAAGCCCAGACCTCAATCCAATTGAGAATCTGTGATATGACTTAAAGATGGCTGTACACTAGCGGAACCCATCCAACTTGAAGGAGCTGGAGCAGTTTTGCCTTGAAGAATGGGCAGAAATACCAGTGGCTAGATGAGCCAAGCTTATAGAGACATACCCCAAGAGACTTGCAGCTGTAATTGCTGCAAAAGGTGGCTCTACAAATATTGACTTTGGGGGGGTGAATAGTATTTTTTTTTGTCTTATTTCTTGTTTTTTTCACAATAAAATATATTTTGCATCTTCAAAGTGGTAGGCATGTTGTGTAAATCAAATGATACAAACCCCCCAAAAATCTATTTTAATTCCAGGTTGTAAGGCAACAAAATGGGAAAAATGCCAAGGGGGGTGAATACTTTCGCAAGCCACTGTATAGCCTGCTTGATTGAATCAAGCCAGTGGACACAAGATTGTCGAACCTTGGTCCACTGATCTACTTGGGTGTCCCAGGATGTACTGTCATGATGCCGGTGTTGTCACCAGAAAAGCATGTCCCATGAATGTATACCACACCGATACTTAATGTGGTTTGTACGAGGTCATGTGTTGGTACATTAACATGTCTCTATTTTGGTGAATCGTCCTCCTCCCCATTCAAGCCTGTCTTCCTTTGTGATTTGTCCTTGTCTGGTTTCAGCCATGACTGTATATATGTCCCTAGCTCCAACATTCTCTAAGCAAAACGACAGACACTGATGTCACTGGTTGTTGTAGGATATGAACCAAATCAGGCCATCCCAGTTCCCTTAGCCATGAGGGAAACATCTAAGTAAATCTTGCGAAAATGTTATTTTGCTTATGTGAAGGCAGAATGTCTCAATGTCTGCGGAGAATAATCTCTTATGTGGTTGGAGACATTGTTATTCCATTTTGTTAATAACAAGATTTCTATCAGTGCATGTTTCCTGGACCAGCAATTGATCTGGAAAACAAAGAAGCTTGGATCAAACAAGCCAATGGGTTGAGCCACAAATGTAATTATTTTCATTTGAATAGCCTTTTTGTCCTGAATAACAGTTGACATGGACAAAGCTTACCCTTTGAATCTGTGAACTGTGAGTGGGAATAGGAATAATTTATATTTTAGCTGAGGGCTCAGATGACTACATACTCAGCTTTTTGTGTAAGGGTATCTGAGTTAAAAAAGATGAGAGCATTCCACTTCAGAGATTCATCTGGGTATGACAGTGTCATTATTCTGAGATTTCTGCTTTTAATCACTTAATAAACCACATAGATTGAGGCATTAAACAGTTACAAAAGTTAGGCAGCATTTGTGCCAGGATCTCTTCCTGGCTTTTATTTAAGAAGAGAAAAAAGCTTAAAAAATGATAACATTAATGTTTTAATAATATCCTATCTACAAACAATTTTCAGGAATCTGCCCTGAATTAGGTTGATAAAAAAAGATATACAGTACCAGTCAAAGGTTTGGACACACCTACTCATTCCAGGGTTTTTCTTTGTTTTTGCTATTTTCTACATTGTAGAATAATAGTTAAGACATCAAAACTATCAAATAAAACATATGGAGTCATGTAGTAACCAAAAACGTGTGAAACAAATATATATTTGATATTTTTCATAGTAACAACCCTTTGCCTTGATGGCAGCTTTGCATACTCTTGGCATTCTCTCAACCAGATTCATGATGTTGTCACCTGGAATGCATTTCAATTAACAGGTGTGCCTTGTTAAAAGTTAATTTGTGGAATTTCTTTCCTTCTTAATGTGTTTGAGCCAATCAGTTGTGTTGTGACAAGGTAGGTGTGGTATACAGAAGATAGCCCTATTTGGTAAAAGACAAAGTCCATATTATGGCAAGAACAGCTCAAATAAGCAAAGAGAAATGACAGTCCATCATTACTTTAAGATATGAAGGTCAGTCAATCCAGAACATTTTAAGAACTTTGAAAGTTTCTTCAAGTGCAGTCGCAAAAAACATAACGTGCTGTGATGAAACTGGCTCTCATAAGGAAGGTCACAGGAAAGGAAGACCCAGCGTTACCTCTGCTGCAGAAGATAAATTCATTAAAGTTACTGTCTGTCTGTGATTTATTTAGAGTTCAAGACACACGTAATCAGCATGGCTACCACAGCATACTGCAGCAATATGCCATCCCATCTGGTTTGCTCTTAGTGGGAGTATTATTTGTTTTTCAACAGGACAATGATCCAATACACCTCCAGGCTGTGTCAGGGCTATTTTATTTATTTATTTATTGAATTTTGCCCCTTTTTCTCCCCAATTTCGTGGTATCCAATTGTTTTAGTAGCTACTATCTTGTCTCATCGCTACAACTCCCGTACGGGCTCGGGAGAGACGAAGGTTGAAAGTCATGTATCCTCCGATACACAACCCAACCAAGCCGCACTGCTTCTTAACACAGCGCGCATCCAACCCGGAAGCCAGCCGCACCAATGTGTCGGAGGAAACACTGTGCACCTGGCAACCTTGGTTAGCGTGCACTGCGCCCGGCCCGCCACAGGAGTCGCTGGTGCGCGATGAGACAAGGATATCCCTACCGGCCAAGCCCTCCCTAACCCGGACGACACTAGGCCAATTGTGCGTCGCCCCACGGACCTCCCGGTCGCGGCCCGTTCTGACAGAGCCTGGGCGCGAACCCAGTGTCTCTGGTGGCACAGCTCCACTGCGCCACCCGGGAGGCCTGTGTCAGGGCTATTTGACCAAGAAGGAGAATGGATTGCTGCCTCAGATGACCTAGCCTCCACAATCACCCGATCTCAACCCAATTGAGATGGTTTTTGATGAGTTGGACCGCAGAGTGAAGCAAAAGCAGCCAACAAGTGCTCAGCATATGTGGGAACTCATTCAAGATTGTTGGAAAAGCATTCCAATTTAAACCAACTGGAACTGAAAAATAAACAAAAATAATTGGGCCGTATTTTCACTGCACACTATGATTAGCGTGGCCTTGGGCCTTCACTGATGCACATCTAATTTCTTCCCACACTATATATAGAATAAACAATTCTATAAATCAGATGTACTGTTGGACAGTACACACTTTGTTGTTTAGTCTGTAGTTAACAATGAGAAATAAAATAAGTATGCAATAAAAGTATGCAATAAAATACAATATCCCATTCCTCAATTAGGTTTTTTGCACAGGTTTTTAACAGTATAATGCTTTCTAAGGACCTTCAATAAATGGCTTGGGAGCACTGGCTTACAAATACATTTTAACATCACTTTGTTAGTTTTTCCACCAAATGCATTCTTTCCACACTTCAAAACAGATACACAATTTGATATTTCTCTGTCAGTGTTAAATTTACACAACAAATCAAATAATTGGATTCAATAACGTTTTGGGGGCACATTCTTTTGTGTGTGACTTTGTTGACTTTGCACATATTTTCTTATGGAGGCAGCTTTTTGCCATTTGCTGTCAGAGCGTAATTCCATGACAATGTCAGAGACCTCCCATAACCTCCGTGGATGATCCTATCGGCCTGGAATGACATGAATCTGCAAACTAACAAGAACAACCATAAGAATGTTATCAAACACTTCAATCAAGTATATAATTAGGAAAGAGATACTTAGAAGAGAGAGGGTATTCTTTCAAACTCAAACCAGCTACTAGATTTCCTTTCTCCTTTTAACGTATGGATTCTCTAATAATCTCTAAAGTTGTAATGTATCAAATAACATGGGCTTTGCACTCTCTTCCTCAATCAGACTAATTCACTGCAACATCTAAATTAGCTTCCCATGCTAATCTGAGTTAGAAACCCTCTTTATCTTTTGAAAACAGTCCATGACATCCATGCCCTCAAAAAATATATAATGCAACATTAAAAACATTTTTGGACTGCGTGGAGGAGGAGGTGTGATGGTGTGGGGGTGCTTTGCTGATGACACTGTTGGTTAAGTGATCCTTGAATTCTAAATAAATCACAGACAGTGTCACCAGCAAAGCACTCCTACACCATCACACCTCCTCCTCCATGCTTCATGGTGGGAACCACACATGCAGAGATCATCGGTTCACCTACTCTGCATCTCACAAAGACACGGCGGTTGGAGCCTAAAATCTCAAGTGAAGGTAACATGATATCTCACAAAGTGCCTGCCCATATATCACATAAAACGGTCTTCAGGGAAACAGGTCAACCTGAGTTCTACATTGGTGCATCTCTAAGTGCTTGTTTAAATACCAGACAAGGGTTCAATAACTTTCAAGTGATGAAGCCAGTAAAGTTAGTCATAACTCATGAAGAGGACAGAGGTTGAATCTCAGGACGACGTTCTTATCCACTTAATTGGTGACCCATAGGCTTAAATCCTGTCAGCATACAGCGCATTCGGAAAGTATTCAGACCCCTTGACTTTTTCCACATCTTGTTACCTTATTCTAATCTTATTCTTATTCTACTCTACAAACTTGTTGGATACATTTACAGTTCGTTTTGGTTGTGTTTCATACTTTTTTGTGCCCAATAGAAATTAATAGTAAATAATGTTTTGTGTAATTTTGGAGTAACTTTTATCACAAAAAATAATAGACTATGTTTATAAACACGTATACATTAATATGGATGCTATCATTCTTATTTATAATAAAAGTGACTCCAAAGTGACAATACATTATTCACCATTAATTTCTATTGGGCACAAAATAATCTAAAACACAACCAAAATGAACTGCAAATGCATTCAACAAGTTTGTAGAGTTACAAGCTTGATGTAGGCGTTGCGTGCTAGGAATATGGGACCAAATACTAAACTGTTGACTACTTTATTTATAAGAATCTTTAGTGGTGTCAATAATTTTGACACCTACAGTACCAGTCAAAAGTTTGGACACACCTACTCATTCCAGGGTTTTTCTTTATTTTTACTATTGTCTACATTGTAGAATAATAGTGAAGAAAAAGTAGCAATCATTTCCCTATTGCGGACTACAAATGATCTATAACTGGGCCAATAACTAGCAGAGGATATGAACAAAATGTGCACAAGTGGCTACATGCAGCTCTGGCTTGGATCTCAAAACAAGTGCATCTACTCACGACTGCTCATGCTGTAAACACAGTCCAGTTCAAAGTAAATGGCACAGGTGCATATACGGCAATGGTCTATTTGCATATAGGCCTACTGCATCACTGATTGTTTATGCCGCACAGGTCTGTGTAGGGTACAGGCTGAGTTGTGCATGTCAATGCAATAGAATCCTAATACAACAAAATCGTTTGCATAGTTTGCATAGTTGTTTCAGTATGTTGCATTGAAAGTGACTAATATTGTGTTGATTCGATCAAAATTGCCACAGTAAAGGGAAACGTTGATAGGGTTATCAGGGAAATCTCTAGAACAGTGGTCACCAACCTTTTCTGAGTCAAGATCACTTTTTGAGTCAAAATGCAAGCCAAGATCTAATGCTCGGTTTTGTTTTAACATGACTTAAAAAATGTAAGCCTATGCAACATAAACCAATTTAAAACAGTACTGTAGCAATGAGGTTTGTGCAGTAAACTATAGGCCCAATACATTATCACCGCATATTGGCTTTGCTTGAATTGCCCTACCAAAGTATTAATGTTCTGGCCGTTGTTTTACATTTGATTTCAACATTTTAGGTAAGCTATATGATTTCACCGGTAATAGATCTGTTGTTGTATTACTTGTGAGGCAAAGCTGAGTGAGCATACATTTAAATAATTTGCTTTTTATTTTACTGGGCTGATGGTGCCTGCATCTGATGGTCAGTCTCAGCGGAGGGAAGAGAGGAGAATGAGGGTCCCCCTCTCAACATCCCTTTCCTCCACTGACACTGACCAAAAAGGGACACTGTCTTCCAGCTGATGGCGAGATGCGAGTCTCACAGCATTAGTTCTGCCTCATGCACACATTCATGTTGTTACTCTTATGAACAGAGAAAGTTAAATAAATATTCCTCAATATTAAAAAAGACCCAAGTCACTAATAATAACAACGCAAGCCTATCGATACACTTTCCTACTTATTCATTGCTGCTGCACTGCTTGTTGTAGCGCTAAGTGGAAATAGGAAGAATGCACATTTCATGGGTTATAAAAGTGTTGAATACAAAACCGTTGACAGTGCTGAGTAAGAACTTTAACTCAGTCATATAAACAGCAGCTCTTTGCTGTATTCATTGACAGTCTCTCTCTAATCATGGTTTTAAACGTTTTGAAATCTCATAGTATCAACTTTGCTGTAGCTTTCTTTTATGCCTGATACGTTACTGCAGACAGGGTAATCTGAGCCATCCGATTGGCCAGCGGTAGGCCTATAGTGCACTTGTTTTGCCCTCCGGCCCGCTGTGAAGGCATAGTTTGTACCTGCAGACACATGAAATGGTTTAAAATGGCAACAGTTCACCTACCCAGCGTGCAGGGCAGTTGAATCGGGTGCACCTACCGCCAACATCCCGAGACCCCAAAATAATAAGAAGAACACAAGGCTTTATCGTTGGGTTTTTTACAGAAATGTTTGGTGATCAACTAGCAATCAACTACGATCAACTAGTTGATCCCGATCGATCGGTTGGTGACCACTGCTCTCGAAAGTTGAGTATAGTTCAACCTCGTGCTTCTCTCTGTGGGCTGATATTTATTGTGTGTGGCAGTCCCAGGGGAGATTCTCGGCAGTCTTGGGCTATTGCACTCTGGCGTGTGGCAGCATAGAGGGAACATTGCCCTGATTATGTGAAAGGAACTTTAACTGGAGAGTTCATGCATTAATATGATGGACTGACTTCAGCATCACCGTTGCCCACATAAATGATTAATCTAGTCATTACAACACACAATTTAGGCCTAGTTTGCGTGACTGTTGCATGACTGTTGCGTGTACACTTGTGGGAGTGAAATCACAACCATACCAACTTTGAATCATGAAGACGATCCTTATTATTTCTCAGAACAAATGCAAGCATTAGAACAATTGAGCAGGTCAGCTTGTCAACATGCATGCAGCATTAATTTCTCACAAACACTAATGCTGAATGGTGCTCGCTTTCTTACTGTTGCTTGGGGCATTCGTTTCTGCCAATGCAGCTTTGATCTGTCCAACGGGATGTGAAGTATTCATTGAAACCACAGATGTAATCATGGTGTGTACTATGTGCCAACATGACCTTGAATTTATAGGAGGTTGATTCGTTCTCTGGGTTTATGAAATTATGCTACCCAGCTGTGAATCATTTTCATGTTCACAATGACATAGTCGTTTGGCAGATATCGCTGTTTGAAATTCCTATGTTTGTCTTTTCTTTGTCGCCTAAACATGATCGGTGTTTGGTGAAAATGTTTCATTAGAGGAAGTATTTTCATCACAATCATCATTTGTTTTCGTCTAAGCTACAGTTACAATTCAGTGACCTCATTTATCCCAATTAAGTTGGATTTCATGCATTAATTTGGCATGAACATTTTGAGAACTCTCTCTCTAATTAGTTTGTATCTAGATGTGTTCCATGCACTCAATCCACATTAGTGCCCCTTCTTGGTTGAGCTGTAGTAGTCAGTGTATAGTCAGTCCCTGGTATGCTGTAGATTTATGGCCTACTCATTCACAGCTTTGTTCCCCAGGCAATGGTCTAGGTTGCCTATACCCATTTCTTAGACTTGCATGTTCAGTGCAAAGAACTTTCTTCAGGTTACATTAGCTCAGCATGTAGTCCCTCTCCCCGTAGCACTTCATGTCTGCATTTTGCTGATCACCTCTCTGTTACTACCATGTTGATTTTGTGAAAATGCACCTGTTGTGACTCTTGAACAATGAAAGGCAGTGGTCACTCTGACAGTGAGTTTCCTGATCATATTAGATTAAGAATAATAATTATACAATTAATCAACAAACATTAAAAGTTGATCCTTGCTTGTAAACGTCTTGAAAATCAATTATTAGTTCACAAATAGCTTCACAGTAACTAATAAAAAGGCTTTGGTGATACTGCTCTGTGTAAGGTTCTAAGGACCAGTACAGTGATGAGGAGGCCATGTTGAAAGGAGATATTTTGTATTGGCATAGTGCATAGACCAGACTCATTCCGACACATGTTCTTACTTCGTTAAGGGATCAAAAACTCACAATTATTAGGCTATCACCAAACGGAACATTTCATTGTATCCTAAAATGATTTCTCAAATATGTTAAACCAAGTGTTAACTGATTATTCTTCCCTCTTGTGATAAATGGTGTTAGTCTAAAGAGAGGTCAGGTCAAAGTGAGACTGTGTCAAAGCGCTAAATTCCCATCACTAGTGTGGAATGGATGGTCAACATGTTGACGTTCTCTGTAATTGAAATGTACAGCACATTCACCATTCATCATAGCACAACATCCCTCAAGAGTCTTTCACTACAATACTTCAGCTGAACCAACAGTCAGAGGTCACCAGAACAAGTAAGAATCATTATTATTTTAGTGAAATGACTGCTAAGGACAGAATGTCTATCAGACTATGTTGCAAGTTGGATAAGAGTTTAATTTGTGCCAGTTTGACCTTCTCGTGATCATTTGGGGGGAACCAAAGCTCTCTGAATGCTTAACCTCTGGAGTTAAGATTGGACTGGACAAGATTGGGTGCTTAACACGTCAATAGAAAGTGTATTATCAAAAATGCTGTTGTTGGCAACTGTGTGCAATCTCTCTTATCCATGTTATTACTGTAGGCCTACATCAGATTTATTTGAAATGTTACTTGTTCTTTTGGACAGCTTTGCTCACTGATGTCTGGCCTTGCCACATCTGCTATACGTCACGGTCATGTTGAGAGATTTTTTCACCTGAAATCGTAGAGAGTAGGTTCACATATTAGCAAGCCGGCTATGATAAACATGTGTGCCTTGAAACCGGTCAGGCTCCAATGGACACGTCCACATGGTCCTCCAACCTAGTTGTTCTTCCTGATTTGGGTAACTCAAGACAGAACAGTGCATTTAAGAAATCCCCACTTTTAGTCCTTTGGCAAGGACTGAATGCAATCACTGAATAGAAGTTTGTTTTTCTGTCTAGTGGTTAGTCATTCTGTGTAGTGCTTAGTCATTCTGTGTAGTGCTTAGTCATTCTGTCTAGTGGTTAGTTATTCTGTCTAGTGGTTAGTTATTCTGTCTAGTGGTTAGTTATTCTGTCTAGTGGTTAGTTATTATTGTCTAGTGGTTAGTTATTATTGTCTAGTGGTTAGTTATTAGTGTCTACAAATGTGACTGTTTGCATAAAATATGTTTGGAAATAAGCACTAAATGACATCCTCCCTTTATAAAAATAATGAACGCTGGTATGTTCTATGTCTACTCATTTTTCTTTCTCCAGGTGTTTGGCTGAAGCAGGCTCTAGCCTGGAAATATTCTAGCACTTCCTCTAATCATGGTTGGGTGTGTGGGTGCATTTTGGGTATGGTGTTCACTGTGCCACCTGCCATGCCGACAGCCGGTAACACACGATTTGTTGGCAACTCAGTAGCACAGGCATTGCACTGGGAGAGATTTGAAGGCAGCAGAAAAGGTCCTTTAAAGCAAGGTTTCCCAAACTCTGTCCAGGGGCCCTCCCTGGGTGCATGTTTTGGTTTTAGTATTCAATTGCATGGCCACATTTAAAAGTGTCCCAGAGAATAAGGGGATCTGTTGTACCTATGTTATGTCAGAAAAAGTCCATTATAAATTATTCTGTCCTAGTTAAAAACAAATTATCATCCAATAGGCTTTGATAAAATATCCAATATACACATGGAAATTCTTTGAGTAATGTATATGCCAATTATTTCATCGTTCGAACGCATTCTATCCCTTATCAACACATTTTTAAAACTTTTAGTGCCAGCGAGAATTACATAAGAATGTATTCAAGACGACAGGCTTGATTGAGCCTACGCCATGTACATCTCACTCTATGTCAGGATATTGAAGCCACAATATGTCCACGAGTTCCAATATATCCATGATATTCATGATTTCCTTATGTGCATGAGGGTGCTAGTTTGTAGAGTGATTTCCTTTATGGTCCATTGAGGTATTTAAAACCCTATTATAATCTCGCACCCTAATAATAGAATCTTGTATTGCTTGTAGGTTTTATACATTATTATATATATTTTCAAAGAAGCGTGGATCATCATTATTTGGACTGTATGAATAAATGCCTCAAATTCGGCTAATTCAGCCACACCCATCGCTGACAGGTGTATAAAATCGAGCACACAGCCATGCAATCTCCATAGACAAACATTGGCAGTAGAATGGCCTTCAACGGTCATCTGTAAGTGCTGTTACAGTGAAGTGGAAACGTCTAGGGGCAACAATGACTTAGCCGCGAAGTGGTAGGCCACACAAGCTCACAGAATGGGACCACCGAGTGCTGAAGTGCGTAGCGGGTAAAAATTGTCTGTCCTTGGTTGCAACACTCACTACCGAGTTCCAAACTGCCTCTGGAAGCAACCTCAGCACAATAACTGTTCATCAGTAGTGTCACAGATTCCTCCAGTACTGCTGCTCTTTCGTGCACCAGTTCTGGAGGTCTACGTCACCGGCCTATAGGCGTCACTGTACAGATGAATTACGCACACCTGATTCCATTTCCCCTGATTAGTAATTGTATCCATGTTCCCTCTGTTCACCATTGTCTTCTCAGTTAATGCTCCCATGTCTGTTCGTCTGTGAGTACCTGTGCATTGTTATTTCAGCTTTCGTGCTGTGTGTATTGTGTACTCCTTATTACGGGTCTCGTCCCGTGTATTGTTGTGCATTTGTTATTACGGGTCTCGCCCCGTGTAGTGTATTGCGGGTCTCGTCATGTGTATTTATTAGAGGTTTTGCCTCGCTATTTTGTTTGGGTTACATCTCTGTGGTTTTGTATGTTTGTTTTGTGCTTCATCCCCATGCTCTTCATGGCATGTTGTATTTTTGGGAGGAGTATTAAAACCCCCTATTACGTATTCCTGCGCCTGTCTCCAATCCTTTATACAGCGTGACAGGAAGCTTCATGAAATGGGTTTCAATGGCCAAGTAGCCGCACACAAGCCTAAAATACCATGCGCAATGCCTAGCGTCAGCTGGAGTGGGGTAAAGCATGCCGCCATTGGACTCAGTGAGCAGTGGAAACGCGTTCTCTGGAGTGATGAATCACGTTTCTTTGGCGGATGCAAGGAGAACCCCTTGCCCCAATACATAGTTTTAATTGTACATTTTGGTGGAGGAGGAATAATGGTCTGGGGCTGTTTTTCATGGCTAGGGCCCTTGGTTCCAGTGAAGGGAAATCCTAACGCTACAGCATACAATGACATTCTAGAAGATTCTGTGCTTCCAGCTTTGTGGCAACAGTTTGGGGAAGGCCCTTTCCTGTTTCAGCATTAGAATGGTCATGCACAAAGTGAGGTCCATACAGAAATGGTTTGTTGAGATCGGTGTGGAATAACTTGACTGGTCTGCACAGAGCCCTGACCTCAACTCCATCGAACACCTTTGGGATGAATTGGAACACAGACTGCGAGCCAAGCATAATTGCCCAAAATCACAAGCAGGTGTCCACATACTTTTGGTCATGTAGTGTATTTAAAATAATCCCTCTACCTTGCGGATCTGTTTGGACAATTTGCACATTCAGATCAAAATGATTGTTAATTAATATCATCACCCCATTTGGGTTTCTTTACCCGTGGTAGAAGTATATTTTGCCCACCTGGCCTTTTTCCCTCACAACTATCTAAAATTGTTGAATGAGTTTCCTGTAAACAATAAATATTATATTCCTTCTCTTTTAGTCAGGTAATGATCATCTTATTATCTGCTAAGCCATTACAATTATTACTGACTATACTTATTTCACCATTTACCATAATGAGATACAAGTTTGAATTATATTTATCATAATATACATTCTCTTTAGAAAGTTTTCGGACCCCGGGACATATTGTTACGTTACAGCTTTATTCTAAAATGGATTAAATAGCTTTTTTTTGTCTTGTGAATTTTCACACAATACCCCAAATGACAAAGCAACAACTAGTTTAATTTATTTTTTGCTCATTTATTACAAATAAAAAGTATTCAGACCCTTTACTCAGTACTTTGTTGAAGCACCTTTTGCAGTGATTACAGCATCGACTCTTCTTGGATATGACGCTACAGGTTTGGCACACCTGTATTTGGAGAGTTTCTCCCATTCTTCTCTGCAGATCCTCTCAAGCTCCGTCAGCTTGGATGGGGAGAGTTGCTGCACAGGTATTTTCAGATCTCTCCAGAGATGTTCGATCGGGTTCAAGTCTGGGTTCTGGCTTGGCCACTCAAGGACATTCAGAGACTTGTCCCGAAGCCACTCATGCGTTGTCTTGGCTGTGTTCTTAGGGTCATTGACCTGTTGGAAGGTGAACCTTCGCCCCCAGTCTGAGGTCCTGAGCGCTCTGGAGCAGGTTTTCATCAAGGACCTCTCTGTACTTTGCTCCGTTCATCTTTCCCTCATTCCTGACTAGACTCCCAGCCTCTGCCTCTGAAAAACATCCCCACAGCATGATGCTGCCACCACCATGCTTCACCGTAGGGATGGTGCCAGTTTTCCTCCAAATGTGACCCTTGGCTTTCAGGCCAAAGAGTTAAATCTTGGTTTCATCAGACCAGATAATTGTTTCTCATGGTGTAAGTCTTTAGGTGCCTTATGGCAAACTCCAAGTGGACTGTCAGTTGCCATTTACTGAGGAGTGGCTTCTGTCTGGCCACTCTACCAAAAATGCCTGATTGGTGGATTGCTGCAGAGATGGTTGTCCTTCTGGAAGGTTCTCTCATCTCCACAGAGGAACTCTAGAGCCCTGTCAGAGTGACAATCGGGTTCTTGGTCACCTCCTTCTTCCCCGATTGCTCAGTTTGGCCGGTCTTGGTGTTTCCAAACTTCTTCCATTTAAGAAGGAGGCCAGTGTGTTCTTGGGGACCTTCAATGCAGCATACTTTTTTTTCTACCCCTCCCCTGATCTGTGCCTCAACACAATCCTGTCTCGGAGCTCTACCCACAATTCCTTTGACCTCATGGCATGGTTTTTGCTCTGACATGCACTGTCAGCTGTGGCACCTTATATAGACAGGTGTGTGCCTTTCTAAATCATGTCCAATCAATTGAATTTACCACAGGTGGACTCCAATCAAGTTGTAGAAACATCTCAATGATGATCAATGGACACAGGATGCACCTGAGCACAATTTTGAGTCTCATAGCAAAGGGTCTGAATACTCATGTAAATAAGGTATTTCTGTTTTTTTTTATATGTACATTTCAAAAAACCTGTTTTCACTTTTTCAATATGGGGAATTGTGTGTAGATTGTTAAAAAATATATAATATTTCATCCATTTTAGAATAAGGATGTAACGTAACAAAATGTAAAAAAGTAAATTTACCTGTGGTAAATTGCAAACAGGGAAAAAAAATCCTAGACCACCTTTACTTCACACACAGAGATGCATACACAGCTCTCCCCTGCCCTCCATTTGGCAAATATGAACATAATTCTATCCTCATGATTCCTGCTTACAAGCAAAAACTAAAGCAGGAAGTACCAGTGACTCGCTCAATACGGAAGTGGTCAAATGACGTGGATGCTACACTACAGGACTGTTTTGCTAGCACAGACTGGAATATATTCCGGGATTCACCAATGGCATTGAGGAATACAGTCATCGGCTTCATCAATAAGTGCATCGATGACATCAGACGCATCGATGACCCAGACCCGAGCTGTGACGCGAGCCTACCAGACGAGGTATATGCCTTTTATGCTCACTTCGAGGCAAGCAGCACTGAAGCATGCACGAGAGCACCAGCTGTTCTGGATGACTGTGTGATAACGCTCTCGGTAGCCAACATGAACAAAACCTTTAAACAGGTCAACATTCACAAAGCCACTGGGCCAGACAGATTACCAGGACATGTACTCAAAGCATGCGCGGACCAACTGTCAAGTATCTTCACTGACATTTTCAACCTCTCCCTGACCGAGTCTGTAATACCTACATGTTTCAAGCAGACCACCATAGTCCCTGTGCCCAAGGAAGCAAAGGCAACCTGCCTAACTGACTACTGCCCCGTGGCACTCACGTTGGTAGCCATGAAGTGCTTTGAAAGGCTGGTCATGGCTCACATCAACAGCATCCTCCCGGACACCCTAGACCCACTCCAATTTGCATACCGCCCCAACTGATCCGCAGATGACACAATCTCAATCGCACTCCACACTGCCCTTTCTCACCTGGACAAAAGGAAAACCTATGTGAGAATGCTGTTCATTGACTACAGCATTCAACACCATAGTGCCCACGAAGCTCATCACTAAACTTAGGACTCTGGGACTAAACACCTCCCTCTGCAACTGCATCCTGGACGTCCTGACGGGAAAGCCCATAAAGTTGTCAGAGACTCCAGTCACCCAAGTTATGGACTGTTTTTTCTGCTACAAGCGGTACCAGAGCACCAAGTCTAGTCCCAAAAGGCTCCTCAACAGCTTCTACCCCCAAGCCATAAGACTGCTGAACAATTCATAAAATCGGCACCAGACTATTTACATTGACCCTCCCTTTTGTACACTGCTGTTACTCGCGGTTTGTTTTTTATCTATGCATAGTCACTTCGCCCCCACCTACATGTACAGATTACCTCAACTAGCCTGTACCCCCACACACTGACTCTGTACCGGTGCCCCCTGTATATAGCATCGCTATTGTTATTATTATTGTGTTACTTTTTATTAGTACTTTTTATTTTAGTCTACTTTGTAAATATTTTCTTCTTGAACCGCACTGTTGGTTAAGGGCTTGTAAGTAAGTGTTTTACGTTAAAGTCTACACTTGTATTTGGCGCTTGTGACAAAGTTTGATTTGAAATTACTACTGTAGCTGGAAACGGCTGATTTAAAAAGAAAAATGGAATATCACAAAATCAACAGTGAAGAAGTGACTCCGGAATGCTGGTCTTCTAGGCAGAGTTCCTCTTTCCAGTGTATGTGTTGTTTTGCCCATCTTTTCTTTTTATTGGCCAGTCTGAGATATGGCTTTTTCTTTGCAACTCTGCCTAAAAGGCCAGAATCCCGGAGTTGCCTCTTCACTGTTGACGTTGAGACTGGTGTTTTGCTGGTACTATTTAATGAAGCTGCCAGTTAAGGACTTGTGAGGCGTCTGTTTCTCAAACTAGACACTCTAATGTACTTGTCCTCTTGCTCAGTTGTGCACCGGGGCCTCCCACTCCTCTTCCTATTCTGGTTAGAGCCAGTTTGAGCTGTTCTGTAAAGGGAGTAGTACACAGCGTTGTACGAGATCTCCAGTTTCTTGCCAATTTCTCGCATGGAATAGCCTTCATTTCTCAGAACAAGAAAAGACTGATGAGTTTCAGAAGAAAGTTCTTTGTTTCTGGTCATTTTGAGCCTGTAATCGAACCCACAAATGCTGATGCTCCAGATACTCAACTAGTCTAAAGAAGGCCAGTTGTATTGCTTCTTTAATCAGATCAACAGTTTTCATCTGTGCTACCATAATTTCAAAAGGATTTTCTAATGTTCAATTAGCCTTTAAAAATGATAAACTTGGATTAGCTAATACAACGTTCCATTGGAACACAAGAGTGATGGTTGCTGATAATGGGCCTCTGTACACCTATGTAGATATTCCATTAAAAATCGAACGTTTCCAGCTACAATGGTTATTTACAACATTAACAATGTCTACACTGTATTTCTGATCAATTTGATGTTATTTTAAGTTACAAAGAATTTGCTTTTCTTTCAAAAACAAGGACATTTCTAAGTGATTCCAAATTTTTTAACGGTAGTGTATATCAAAACATATTGAGTATCTTTCCACAATTAACAAATGACATGCATAACAATGTAGCCAATAACCAGGATGCCATTACAAAAATTACATTTTTGGCAAGCAATTATTGTGATTCATACTATGCTGTCACCAACATAGCAACAGATGTGGAATAAACACACATACACACTCCCCACCCTTCCCCCACAAACAAACTCAGGTGTTCAACAGTTGTTCCATCCCAGAGCCCAACTCAAGAAAGGACTTGATGTGCGAATGCATATACAGTTGTAGCTGTTTGAGAAGGAATGCAAAGTTGAGCAAGAATGGGGAGATTTGACTAACCAATGTCAAGTCTTAGCTGATGGCACTCAGATACACCCCCTTGCCCTGAAACACACACACACACGCGAGTCCCCCGTTGTGATCATTTTCCCAAGCGTCTCTCTCCAGTCAGACCTTTGATTATTTTGTGCCAACAGGGACATTCACAGTGTTGATGTATGCACAAAGAGAGAGAGAACAGGTTGTATGAATGTGATCGAGTCGAAAGCAGAAAGAATATCTAAACTGCAAGGCTTTAAACTCGTGGCACCCATCGTGATGTTGATAATCAGCTACATCTGGTCAAGATGAGGTAGACAAAGGGGTTGATGCCAATCATGAAAGGATGTGTCTACGGTCACAGTTCTGTAGCATCCTATTTATAGTCTATGTGCTTTATATCAATCATCTTAGCTACAACAGCAGGCTTGATTTCTTACAACGCCTTTATTTTTCAATTATGTCATGGCAAAGGAAAACGAGAAAGATGGCCTACTCTTTGTTGAAGTATTATTTGGTCTGATCTCTGAAGTCTGATGCACCCTACCTACCCTCTGCCAGGCCTGGGCAGCATACATCACATTGTACTCTCCTATGTAATTAAACAAACAATGGTGCCCGTGTTGGGTACATATCACTGAGCGTTTGACAAGCTTGCTTCCTCTGTTTTCTTAACGAATCCCATCAGCAGTGCTTTTCTGGGGCCACCATAGTCTGACAGAATATTTGAGAAACATGCGGTCTGTGGAGGCTAGGTTTCAACAGAAAATGTTCATCTTCTGGTAATATTTGTATTATCAATTAAAAGTAATATGCGTGGGATCACTCTGGATCTCCCTTAACAGACTTCTGGTTATGACTTTTTAAGAGTGTCCTAATATGACTGCGATACAAGGAACTAAGAGCAAAGTTTTCCGTCGGTGTGGGTGTGTTGTTCCCAGAGGTACTATACTGTTCTCCTTCAACATGGAGTACGTTCAGTCCTTCTCCAAGCGAGTGAAACAGTATACCTGTCTATGAACTGTGATTTAAGATGCTCTGTATCTCAGTCTGGGAGTTATCCTGTCACTCATATGTTCTTGTCTGCAAAACATTTCTTTAGCAGCTCCTCTGTGGGAATGTTAGTCTCTAACGTTAACAAGAGAATGATGGATCCTGTCAGAATGCCAACTTGAAGACAGATATGACAAACTCCAGTGCTGTTGAATTTTTGGTAGAGTCTGCAATGCGGTGCTGTTCTGTCTGTGCTTCTTGTTAAGTTGCCTTTGACTTCAAGAGTTTCATGGGAACTTTTCATAGTTTTGAGAGGATTGATTGATTTTCTGGTATGCCAGAGATCATGTGAAAATACAGAGGCTGTCATGTTATGTATCCTGTGTCATTTGTCTAAGTTTAATTAGAAAGCAGGCTTGCGTTAGCATCATGGTTTGAAACGGTTTCAACAGTCCAAACATTTTGTTTTTGAATTTTCTGGATGGAAAAACACTTTCAGTGTAAACTTAGATGTCTAAAACCATATTTATTGTATGTAGAAAAGATAATGGACCTTTTATATTTTCAATAATATAATCTAACAGTCACCAAAATAAAAGATAGACAGTCAAAGAATTGAAAAATCCCAAAACAATGAATTTAGCAGTATACATTGTGCTATTATGTTTGAGCAAAAGAACACGCACGGCATTAGCCATGAAAAAATGCATAGAACTGCAGGAAATTAATTTTAAAACTGCAATATTTTCTCTCAGCTCCATGGCATAATATGTAGAATCACATGAAATGCCAAATTTTGGAAATGTACTTTAAAACTGCAACCTTTTTTCTCTCAGCTCCATGGAGAAATTTGTAGAATTGCTGGAAATGGGCTTAATTAAAAATGCAAAAGTTTCTCTTCAACGCCAAGATGCAGGGTCTCCAAAATGTTTTCTAGAACTCCGCCGTGCCAATGGGCCAACCGCGCCCCCTGCCATGCCCACCACCTAAGCCCCTTTTGTGATCCAGAAAAAAACGTGGGTTATCACGGAACTGAACATGGTTGAAATTACTTGCTTTACATACAGTACCAATCAAAAGTTTGGACACACCTACTCACTCAAGGGTTTTTCTTTATATGACTATTTTCTACGTAGTAGAATAATAGTGAAGACATCAGAACTATGAAATAACACATGGAATCATGTAGTAACCAAAAAAGTGTTGAAAATGAAATTGTATGCTATATTTTAGATTCTTCAAAGTAGCCACCCTTTGCCTTGATGACTGCTTTGCACACTCTTGGCATTCTCTCAAACAGCTTCACCTGGAATTATTTTCCAATAGTCTTGAAGGAGTTCTCACATATGCTGAGCACTTGTTGCTGCTCAAACAAATATATTTTGTCTTCACTATTATTCTACAATGTAGACCCTGGAGTAGGTGTGTCCAAACTTTTGACTGTACATGCACTTGACTTCTCCCTCTAGAAGCAACTCTACTGTACTCTGTAGGCCAGCATTACACCATTGTCAATCTGTCTACTGCTTACTTAGTCAGCTTTTGCCAACAATTTGGTATGCTAGAAATGAGATTGAATTGGATAATGCAGGTGGGAATTATGTATTTATTATGCTTTTATATATTTACCCATTTACCCATTACAAGAACCAGATAAATTGACAATAATATCCTGCTAGACATAATAACCAGATTGCCTGCACCATAGCTAGCTAAAAGGAAATCCGGACAACCTTTGGTCGTGACCTGACAGCCACTGAGGCTGCTTAGTATAGTTATTTTAATCGACAGTTGAAGATGAAAATGCTCAATTACATCTATCAATGACATCCCGCGAAGACATTATAACCAGAAAATACTGCACTTCTGTACTGCCCTTCTGCACTTCCAAGATCTCAATCTTGGACTGTTCCCATAAATAAACATGCTTCTTGAATACCATAGAGATGAGAAGAAAGTCTTTCCAGGCCATACTTCACTTGTCCATCAGAAGAAGAAGACGCTGTAGTTCTAATGTGTGGACATTTGCATGTCTAATGCACAGAAACATTACCACATCCACTTTTGAAAGTTGGACAGAAAGAGGCAATGTCATAACTGTCATTATAGATGCTGTTGCCAGGGAAGTTTCAATGAAATGCATTTGTTTCACTTAGTGTTGGATGCCGAGGACATAGTCATCATTACTACTTTGGACCACCGATCAAAAGAACATTGTGCACATCGATTCTCATATCTACTCACTTTTTTAGCTCTATGACAACACATACCTCACACACCTCTCACACGTTCGCACACACACACCCTGTAAAAAAACATCGCTCAAGGTCCAGACGATTTGATTTATCCAAGATTAAGTTTCACTTGAAATCAAAAGTCTAGTCGTTGCTAAGAAAGCATGACATTGAAAATATATCACATCCGCCCTATGCCCACCTCATGCTCTGAGTCGGTGGTAAAATGTCAGCACAGCCTTACATTCTCTGCCTATTCGTGTTTGTCTGAGACAAACTTTGGCAGGTTCGTTCTCTTACAGTCTCCTGAATTTTATAGTGCTCTAATGGGAGACCATTGTGACATACCTTTTCAGAAAATTATAGAAATTCTGTACTGTTCTTCTCCATGTGTAACGCTAGCTTAGTTAGCGGTGGTGTGCGCTAAATAGTGTTTCAATCGGTGATGTCACTTGCTCTGAGACCTTGAAGTAGTAGTTCCCCTTGCTCTGCAAGGGCTGCGGCTTTTGTGGAGCGATGGGTAACGATGCTTCGTGGGTGACTGTTGTTGATGTGTGCAGAGGGTCCCTGGTTCGCGCCCGGGTATGGGCGAGGGGACGGTCTAAAATTATACTGTTACACATGCACATTTTAGGATTTTGTAAACCTTTACATTAGATGGCTTGTTGGATGCAGAACAAATGCACTGCATCCAGGGCTCACTTGAAAAAGAGATGTACATCTCTATATATCTCTATATCACAAAAATGTTAACTCACAATGACAAATGCATTTTGGGAAAACATCTTCTGCCACAGTCATCTTTTAATATCTGAAGAACTCACTGGCCATCAGTAGACACAGTAGACACATGGGACAACAGACGGGGTTGGAAAGGGTAGGTACATTAATGGAAAAATGACCAAGTTTACCAGTAAACTGCCATAATCCTGTTAACTTTCAAGGAATATATGACATTTTTATCAGATTACATAAATATTTTATATTTATTATTTTTCAAAGTAGCCACCCGTTGCCTTGATGACAGCTTTGCACACTCTTGACATTCTCTCAACCATCTTCATGAGGTAGTAACCTAGAATGCATTTCAATTAACAGATGTGCTTTGTTAAAAGTTAATTTGTGGAATTTCTTTCCCTGTTAATGCATTTGAGCCAAACAGTTGTGTTGTGACAAGTTAGGGGTGGTATACAGAAGATACCCCTATTTGGTGAAAGACCAAGTCCATATTATGGCAAAAAGAGCTCAAATAAGTAAGAGAAACCACAGTCCATCATTACTTTAAGACATGAAGGTCAGTCAATCCGTAAAATTTCAAGAACTTTGAAAGTTTCTTCAACTGCAAAACCATCAAGCTCTATGATGAATCTGGCTCTCATGAGGACCGCCACAGGAAAGGAAGACCCAGAGTTACCTCTGCTGCAGAGTATAAGTTCATTAGAGTTACCCGACTCAGAAATTGCAGCCCAAATAAATGCTTCACAGAGTTCATGTAACAGACATCAACTGTTCAGAGGAGACTGCGTGAATCAGGCCTTCATGGTCAAATTGCTGCAAAGACACCACCACATAAGAAGACAAATAATAATGAGAGATTTGCTTGGGCCAAGAAACACGAGCAATGGACATTATACTGGTGGAAATCTGCCCTTTGATTTGATGAGTAGAAAATTTGAGATTTTTTGTTCCAACTGCTGTGTCTTTGTGAGATGCAGAGTAGGTCAACGGATGATCTCTGCATGTGTGGTTCCCACCGTGAAGCATGGCGTATGAGATGGGATGGTGTGGGGGTGCTTTGCTGGTGACACTGTCAGCAATTTATTTAGAATTCAAAGTATACTTAACCAGAATGGCTAACACAGCATTCTGCAGCGATCCGCCATCACATCTGGTTTGCGCTTAGTGGGACTATCATTTGTTTTTCAACAGGACAATGAACCAACACACCTCCAGGCTGTGTAAGGGCTATTTGACCAAGAAGGAGAGTGATGGAGTGCTGCATCAGATGACCTGGCCTCCACAATCACCCGACCTCAACCCAGTTGAGATGGTTTGGGATTAGTTGGACCACAGAGTAAAGGAAAAGCAGCCAACAAGTGCTCAGCATATGTGGGAACTCATATGCTGGTTGAGAGAATGCCAAGCGTGTGCAAAGCTGTCATCAAGGCAAAGGGTGTCTACTTTGAAGAATATAAAATATAAAATATATTTGATTTGTAGGTGTGTCCAAAATTTTGACTGGTACTGTGTGTATAAATATATATACAGTTGAAGTCGGAAGTTTACATACACTTAGTTTGGAGTCATTAAAACTCGCTTTCAACCACTCCACATATTTCTTGTTAACAAACTATAGTTTTGGCAAGTCGGTTAGGATATCTACTTTGTGCATGACACAAGTAATTTTTCCAACAATTGTTTACAGATAGATTATTTCACTTATAATTCACTGTGTCACAATTCCAGTGGGTCAGAAGTTTACATACATTAAGTTGACTGTGCCTTTAAACAGCTTGGAAAATTCCATAAAATGATGTCATGGCGTTCAAAGCGTCTGATAGGCTAATTGACATAATTTGAGTCAATTGGAGGTGTACCTGTGGATGTATTCCAAGGCCTACCTTCAAACTCAGTGATTTGCTTGACATCATGGGAAAATCAAAAGAAATCAGCAAAGACCTCAGAAAAAAACAGTTGTAGACCTCCACAAGTCTGGTTCATCCTTGGGAGCAATTTCCAAACACCTGAAGCTATCACGTTCATCTATACAAACAATAGTACGCAAGAATAAACACCATGGGACCACGCAGCCGTCATACCGCTCAGGAAGGAGATGCGTTCTGTCTCCTAGAGATGAATGCACTTTGGGGCGAAAAGTGCAAATCAATCCCAGAACAACAGCAAAGGACCTTGTGAAGATGCTGGAGGAAACAGGCACAAAAGTATCTATATCCAGAGTAAAACCAATCCTGTATCGACATAACCTGAAAGGCCGCTCAGGAAGAAGCCACTGCTCCAAAACCGCCATTAAAAAGCCAGACTACGGTTTGCAACTGCACATGGGGACAAAGATTGTACTTTTTGAAGAAATGTCCTCTGGTCTGATGAAACAAAAATAGAACTGTTTGGCCATAATGACCATTGTTATGTTTGGAGGAAAAAGGGGGCGGTTTGCAAGCCAAAGAACACCATCCCAACCGTGAAGCACAGGGGTGGTAGCATCATGTTGTGCGGGTGCTTTGTTGCAGGAGGGACTGGTGCACTTCACAAAATAGATGGCATCATGAGGCATCAAAATTATGTGGATATATTGATGCAACATCTCAAGACATCAGTCAGGAAGTTATAGCTTGGTCGCAAATGGGTCTTCCAAATGGACAATGACCCCAAGCATACTTCCAAAGTTGTGGTGGCAAAATGGCATAAGAAGAACAAAGTCAAGGTATTGGAGTGGCCATCACAAAGCCCTGACCTCAATCCTATGGAAAGAACTGAAAAAGCGCGTGCGAGCAAGGAGGCCTACAAACCTGACTCAGTTACACCAGCTCTGTCAGGAGGAATGTGCCAAAATTCACCCAATTTAGTGTGGGAAGCTTTTGGAAGGCTACCCCAAATGTTTGACCCAAGTTAAACAATTTAAAGGCAATGCTACCAAATACTAATTGAGTAAATGTAAACTTCTGACACACTGGGAATGTGATGAAAGAAATAAAAGCTGAAAGAAATAATTTTCTCTGCTATTATTCTGACGTTTCACATTCTTAAAATAAAGTGGTGATCCTAACTGACCTAAGACAGGGAATATTTTACTAGGATTAAATGTCAGAAATTGTGAAAAACTGAGTTTATTTGGAAAGGCACGCTTCTGTCTATATAACGTCCCTCAGAAATTCCCAAAGAAAAGGAGTTGCCTCCATCATTCTTGAATGGAAGAAGTTTGGAACCACCAAGACTCTTTCTAGAGCTGGTTGCCCGGCCAAACTGAGCAATCGGGGGAGAAGGGCCTTGGTCAGGGAGGTGACCAACAACCGGATGGTCACTCTGACAGAGCTCCTGAGTTTCTCTGTGGAAATGGGATAACCTTCCAGAAGGACAACCTTCTCTGCAGCACTCCACCAATCAGGCCTTTATGGTAGAGTGGCCAGACGGAAGCCACTCCTCAGTAAAAGGCACATGACAGCCCGCTTGGAGTTTGCCAAAATGTACCAAAAGGACTCTGTCCATGAGAAACAAGATTCTCTGGTCTGATGAAACCAAGATTGAACTCTTTGGTCTGAATGCCAAGCATCACATCTGGAGGAAATCTGGCACCATCCCTACGGTGAAGCATGGTGGTGGCAGCATCATGCTGTGGGGATGTTTTTCAGAGGCAGAGGCTGGGAGTCTAGTCAGGAATGTGCGAAAGATGAACGGAGCAAAGTACAGAGAGATCCTTGATGAAAACCTACTCCAGGACCTCAGGCTGGGGAGAGGATTCACTTTCCAACAGTACAATGACCCTAAGCACACAGCCAAGACAACACAGGGTTGGTTTCGGGACAAGTCACTGAATGTCCTTGGGTGGCCCAGCCAGAGCTTGGACTTGAACCCGATCTAACATGTCTGGAGAGACTTGAAAATAGCTGTGCAGTGACGCTCCCCATCCAACCTGACAGAGCTTGAGAGGATCTGCTGAGAAAAGTGGTAGAATCTCCCCAAATACAGTTGTGTCACGCTTGTAGCGTCATACCCAAGTAGACTCGAGGCTGTAATCACTGCCAAAGGTGCTTCAGCAAAGTACTGAGTAAATAGTTTGAATACTTATGTAAATGTGATATTTCATCATTATTTTTTTTTACATTAGCAACATTTAAAAAAAAAACAGTTTTTGATTTTTCATTATGGGTATTTTGTGTAGATTTATCTATTTTTGAAATAAGGCTGTAACATAACAAAATGTGGAAAAAGTCAAGGGGTCTGAATACATCCCGAATGCACTGCATAAAAAATAAATCCCCAAATATAATTTAAAAAAAAAAATGTATGTGAAACATCCTAGATATAAACCATCAGTTTAGTGAATACTATTAGTGTTTAATATAAAGCTTTGAGCATAAAATATCCTTTTTATAAGTTTTTTGTCAAATGTTTTTTGTTAGCCAAACTGGTGAAATTTGTGGATATAGACAATAGTTAGAGTTGCAGAGTTATTTGAAAATAATGGCATTGTTGATGCAATACTTTTTTCATTAATTAAGATATTTTCTCCTGAAACATATGTTCTATACACTAGAACCTCATGGACAATCTGGAAACAGATACAAAAAATGAATAGTATACATGAAAACATTTTTTTTTACATTATTGAAGAATAAATTACCAACGTTACCATTGCTATTTATTACCAAAATTACAGAAGATTCTGGTAACTTTTGTAAATTACCGGCAGCTTTGCAACTTAAGTCTTGTCTCCATCGATTCAAGTCAGCAAAGATAACCTAAAACTCCATATTTGATCATCACAGAAGACCCATTTGTTTTAACTTTACAGTACATTACTCTTCACATTGGATAGCTTGTTATGGGAGCACAGTCATAGACTGGAATTCAAATTTTGCAGATGAGGACCTTTTCATACTGGGCTTTTATAACTGTCTGGGATGGAGAAAGATGATTATTGATCAAGTTGATTAAGTTTCCAGTCCCAGGTATGACTTGTTCAAACTGTTCACCTGTATAAGAAGACATCCAGTGGATGCAACAGGACTTCTGCTTCATAAATCATGTCTAATCCCTCCATTCTTAATACGCTGCTGTTCAAATAAAGCACACATCTGAAAGTGCAGTGTGGAAAAACCACCATCACCAATCAGAGTTGACAACCGTGTCAGACTTTCTGGTGCTCTAGGTCCGGGTGATAATTCTCTCTAATAATCACTGTTGTCTGTATCGTACTTGTTGAAATGTCCCCATCATATGGGCATGTTTTAAATCACATGTTTATGGACTCATTTATCTTTCCATTTAGTATATACATATATCTCAATCTAAACTGCACATTTTTTTCTGGTAATGCAGTCTCTATTCAGGCTTTTTGGCCCAAGAGACCGTCAATATCCCTCCGCCTTGCTGTTCTCAAGACCATGAAGCTTTAGGGTTGCATCCCAAATGGCATCCTATTCCCTATGTAATGCAATACTCTTGACCAGGGCCCCATAGGGCTTTGTTAATATTAGTACAGCTTGGAGCAAAGGATTTGAGTTTGTGCTCTGTACTGTGTTTGTTAGGATTAGGTTCCAGTAACACTTCACATTCAAGAGACACCTTAATTAGAATTACTCTTTACTTTGGCACATGAGGGGTCTCTGGATTTGTAGGCTTAATGTAAACACTGATAGTGTAACATTATTGGTGCCTTTTCAAGGTTGATGCGTTTTCATGACTTCTCCCGTCAATGGGGACTGCATAATTCACATTCTTACTGTATGAGACACTAATCCACTTCTTAATAGTTCACTGAATTATATTTTGATTTACATGGCATTAGTATATAGTGTTGAATACTCCCAGAAATATTACTGTGGTATATTGTTTCCTGCCCCTTCACCTGCAGCTGTAACTGAGGATAGCCTTCTACTGTAAGTTCTCGACACGGCAGGTGATCAAGACTACCTATCTTTTTAGGCTAGCCTAGGCAATCCATCCAGGGATTGACCAGGTAAAAACCAGCTTTGCTTCAGACTAAAGCCAACAGAAAGATGCAGGGTGGTATAGCTGCTGTCTTGCGAGTTGATAACAGCACTCTTAACAGGACTGAAAATAAATGTTTCACTCAGACAAGTTGCAGTAAGAGCTGGGATGTGTGCCCACAAACATTTTGTTTGGACACCTTTAAAACATAATGTCTAGGTCTCAAAAAGACCACTCAATTCCAAACCTGTCATGGGTAAATGATATGGAGGAATATTATGTTGCCATAGAGTTTTATTATTGAAAACCAACACCAACATATCAGGGCTATAAATCATTATTCCAGCTCTGGTCTGCCAGTAAGACTGGTGTGACAATCTGCACTTCTAACGTAGTAAATCTTACTTTTATAACGCAAAGTAAATTGTAAATACACAGCAGCTTTAGTGGTATTTTCTTACCAAAATCACTGAGAAATGCACATGATACTGTCACTGGCTGATACGATGTTACATTTCATCAGGTCTCTTGCATTCTTCTTACATTGCCTCAGTGGACGGTTCATCTCATCCCATCTTGAGACCAAATATGCATCAAGGATGATTTCTGCTCCCTTGTCTTATCTCAGATGATACCTCCGTGCTTTGCATATGAGGCATCGGTTAAACAAACTGAAGCTTTATCATTCTTGTAGTGTTGTGTTAGTTTGATAGAGCTTAGTGTAGTACATCTTCTTGTCTCATGTCAAAGGCTCCCGAGTGGCTCTCCGGTCTAAGGCACTGCGGTCTAAGGCACACACTTCTGTGAAATCAAACAGTCCACTTAGGAAGCAACACTGATTGAAAATAAATTTCACATGCTGTTGTGCAAATGGAATAGACAACAGATGGAAATTATAGGCAACTAGCAAGACACCCCCCTTAAAGGAGTGGTTCTGCAGGTGGTGAACACAGACCACTTCTCAGTTCCTATGCTTCCTGGCTGATGTTTTGGTCACTTTTGAATGCTGGCGGTGCTTTCACTCTAGTGGTAGCATGAGACGGAGTCTACAACCCGCACAAGTGGCTCAGGTAGTGCAGCTCATCCAGGATGGCACATCAATTCGAGCTGTGGCAAGAAGGTTTGCTGTGTCTGTCAACGTAGTGTCCAGAGCATAGAGGTGCTACCAGGAGACAGGCCAGTACATCAGGAGACGTGGAGGAGGCCGTAGGAGGGCAACAACCCAGCAGCAGGACCGCTACCTCTGCCTTTGTGCAAGGAGGAGCAGGAGGAGCACTGCCAGAGTCCTGCAAAATGACCTCCAGCAGGCCACAAATGTGCATGTGTCTGCTCAAACAGTCAGAAACAGACTCCATGAGGGTGGTATGAGGGCCCGACGTCCACAGGTGGGGGTTGTGCTTACAGCCCAACACCGTGCAGGACGTTTGGCATTTGCCAGAGAACACCAAGATTGGCAAATTCGCCACTGGCGCCCTGTGCTCTTCACAGATGAAAGCAGGTTCACACTGAGCACGTGACAGACGTGACAGAGTCTAGAGACGCCGTGGAGAACGTTCTGCTGCCTGCAACATCCTCCAGCATGGCCGGTTTGGAGGTGGGTCAGTCATGGTGTGATGTGGCATTTATTTGGGGGGCCGCACAGCCCTCCATGTGCTCGCCAGAGGTAGCCTGACTGCCATTAGGTACCGAGATGAGATCCTCAGACCCCTTGTGAGACCATATGCTGGTGCGGTTGGCCCTGGGTTCCTCCTAATGCAAGACAATGCTAGACCTCATGTGGCTGGAGTGTGTCAGCAGTTCCTGCAAGAGGAAGGCGTTGATGCTATGGACTGGCCCGCCCGTTCCCCAGACCTGAATCCAATTGAGCACATCTGGGGCATCATGTCTCGCTATATCCACCCACCCCACGTTGCACCACAGACTGTCCAGGAGTTGGCGGATGCTTTAGTCCAGGTCTGGGAGGAGATCCCTCAGGAGACCATCCACCACCTCATCAGGAGCATGCCCAGGCGTTGTAAGGAGGTCATACAGGCACGTGGAGGCCACACACACTACTGAGCCTCATTTTGACTTGTTTTAAGGACATTACATCAAAGTTGGATCAGCCTGCAGTGTGGTTTTCCACTTTAATTTTGAGTGTGACTCCAAATCCAGACCTCCGTGGGTTGATAAATTTGATTTCCATGGATAATTTTTGTGTGAATTTGTTGTCAGCACATTCAACTATGTAAAGAAAAAAGTATTTAATAAGAATATTTCATTCATTCAGATCTAGGATGTGTTATTTTAGTGTTCCCTTTATTTTTTTGAGCAGTGTATATAAAACACAAGAACGTCACGTTTTTGATTGCACTGGACCTTTAAATTATTCTGTCCTATACTACTGTTTCAACGGAAAGCTATATTTTGCTTATTGAAAACGTGCATCACACATACAATTTATGGGAGCCTAGTACTTTTTTATTTTAGAAGTGTGATGTGTCGGCCACTAGGCTAGGCTCATTGATGCCAATTACAACAATGTTGACTGCCAACACTCCAAACATAGGCTATTTTTACTCTTGCTATTACTCGTTACTGTAGCCTGTGCTATTCCATAATCCACAATGGACCAGAAAAAAACATTCTGTGTCCCAGCCGAAGTGGAGTTGATGACAACGCAAAGACCATCAATAACCTTCAGAGCTTAAGCCAAAAGCATGCCGTATTAAGCCATGGAACGCATTGATTGGCCAGTCAAATGACCAAGCCCCCTCAAACCTATAACTATTGCGCACATACAGTGGGGCAAAAAAGTATTTAGTCAGCCACCGATTGTGCAAGTTCTCCCACTTAAAAAGATGAGAGAGGCCTGTAATTTTCATCATAGGTACACTTCAACTATGTCAGACAAAATGAGAAAAAAAATCCAGAAAATCACATTGTAGGATTTTTAATGAATTTATTTGCAAATTATGGTGGAAAATAAGTATTTGGTCAATAACAAAAGTTTATCTCAATACTTTGTTATATACCCTTTGATGGCAATGACAGAGGTCAAACATTTTCTGTAAGTCTTCACAAGGTTTTCACACACTGTTGCTGGTATTTTGGCCCATTCCTCCATGCAGATCTCCTCTAGAGCAGTGATGTTTTGGGGCTGTTGCTGGGCAACACGGTCTTTCAACTCCCTCCAAAGATTTTCTATGGGGTTGAGATCTGGAGACTGGCTAGGCCACTCCAGGACCTTGAAATGCTTCTTACGAAGCCACTCCTTCGTTGCCCGGGCAGTGTGTTTGGGATCATTGTCATGCTAAAAGACCCAGCCACGTGTCATCTTCAATGTCCTTGCTGATGGAAGGAGGTTTTCACTCAAAATCTCACGATACATGGCCCCATTCATTCTTTCCTTTACACGGATCAGTCGTCCTGGTCCCTTTGTAGAAAAACAGCCCCAAAGGATGATGTTTCCACCCCCATGCTTCACAGTAGGTATGGTGTTCTTTGGATGCAACTCAGCATTCTTTGTCCTCCAAACACAACGAGTTGAGTTTTTACCAAAAAGTTATATTTTGGTTTCATCTGACCATATGACATTCTCGCAATCTTCTTCTGGATCATCCAAATGCTCTCTAGCAAACTTCAGATGGGCCTGGACATGTACTGGCTTAAGCAGGGGGACACGTCTGGCAGTGTAGTAGTGTGTTACTGATGGTAGGCTTTGTTACTTTGGTCCCAGCTCTCTGCAGGTCATTCACTAGGTCCCCCCGTGTGGTTCTGGGATTTTTGCTCACCGTTCTTGTGATCAATTTGACCCCACGGGGTGAGATCTTGCGTGGAGCCCCAGATCGAGGTAGATTATCAGTGGTCTTGTATGTCTTCCATTTCCTAATAATTGCTCCCACATTTGATTTCTTCAAACCAAGCTGCTTACCTATTGCAGATTCAGTCTTCCCAGCCTGGTGCAGGTCTACAATTTTGTTTCTGGTGTCCTTTGACAGCTCTTTGGTCTTGGCCATAGTGGAGTTTGGAGTGTGACTGTTTGAGGTTGTGGACAGGTGTCTTTTATACTGATAACAAGTTCAAACAGGTGCCATTAATACAGGTAACGAGTGGAGGACAGAGGAGCCTCTTAAAGAAGAAGTTACAGGTCTGTGAGAGCCAGAAATCTTGCTTGTTTGTAGGTGACGAAATACTTATTTTCCACCATAATTTGCAATTAACATTTTAAAATGATTCATAAAAAATCCTACAATGTGATTTTCTGGAGAAAAATTATTCTAATTTTGTCTGTCATAGTTGAAGTGTACCTATGATGAAAATTACAGGCCTCTCTCATCTTTTTAAGAGGGAGAACTTGCACAATTGGTGGCTGACTAAATACTTTTTTGCCCCACTGTAATTCCGTCTGTGCAATGGTTCATGGTTCTTTGCTCTATTACAAATGCAATAATTTGCAGTCGCCACATTTCCTGGCCTCGTTCTCCATGAAACTATAACAAGTCTTTGTCCGAAAGTGTTCTGCCATGTTGCAGACTGTAGGCATCCTGTTAAATACCAGCATGTTTTGAAACTGTTCTGAAAAAAGGTTCCTTCCCAGAGTCTGTCTGGATTCATTCTCGAACATCCCCCCGAACTGTCACTACCAATGCCAGTATGCCCAACACTAACCAGACTGCCCCACTCCAGCAGAATTGACAATATGCCAGTCTTAGTCTGCCCTATATCCACTCAACAACAAGAGCTTTTTTAATCCTACTACCAGGGGGATTTTACCCAACTCTTGGGAAATACATTCCCTTTATGTCGAGCATTTTCTCTCACTGGCTTTTCACATTTTTATATCCCTATTAGTACAGTGATTTACATGTTTTTGATATGGACCCATTCCCATGGCCTTAACCTGTTTTGGAGACTGTTTTTGTTCGGAATTTCGGATGACTGACGTGTCCAAAGTAAACTGCCTGTTACTCAGGCCGAGAAGCTAGGATATGCATATACTTGGTAGCATTGGATAGAAAACACTCAGAAGTTTCTAAAACTGTTGCAATCATGTCTGATATGGCAGGCGAAAATCCGAGGACAATCCATCCAGATAAAATTTTTTTTGAGGTCACAGGCCATTTCAGTGCTAGCCTATGGGAAATACAAATAGATAGGACCCAGATTGCAGTTCCTATGGCTTCCACTAGATGTCAACAGTCTTTAGAAAGGGTTTCAGGCTTGTTTTTTGAACAATGAGCAAGTAGTTAGAAAAACTACAAGGTGTCTCTCATTAGAAAAGTAGTCTTGTTGGCACCTGAATGAGGTGCACGCTCTTTGTTATTTATCTTCCCTATTGAACATACTATTCTCCATCTTAAATATTATCGTTTATTTTGATATTGGAGTACCTGAGGATTAATTAGAAACATCGTTTGACTTGTTTGGACAAACTATACCGGTAACCTTTTGGATTCGTTTGTATGCATGTTGAACGAGTGGATTATTGAGATCATTGGCGCCAACTAAACTGACTTTTTTGGATAAAAAGAAGGACTTTATCGAACAACACGACCAATAGGCCCATTTATTTTTATATATATTTTTTTCTAAAAATCTCAACTTCAAAACACTCTCCTACAACCCACCTCGCCAATTAAAAAAAAGAAGTATTATTCACCTCAAATCTGAAATCCACAATAGAAGCTAGCCAGAAGCTAGCCAGTTTACTGGCTAATGTTAGTATTCATCTAACCATGGTTGGTGGTCATCAGCTATCCTTTAGCTCGAAAAGCTATCGCCAGAGCATACTGGACGCATTTTCTCTACATATCCCCGGATTTCTACCGCAAGCTCTGGACATATATACCTGGATCTTGCAGCTAGCTAGCTGCTATCCGAGTGACTATTGCTTATGTCGGTCCCGGTGGAAACATCAATTATTCCGGAGCTAGCCAGCTGAAGAGTTCCATCAGCCACTCCTGGGCTACAATCACCTATCCGGACGACTGGACTATCGACGTTATCGCCCCTCCGTCGCGATGTTACCTGAACGCCCATCTGCGACCCGCTAATCGTTAGCTTTATTTTAGGCTGCTATCTGAATAGGTCTATCGGACAATTTTCTTGGGTCACTATAACTATATCTATTTTGCCAATTGGATTGGTCCCCTCTACCACACGGAACCCCACTAATCTACCGACGGAAACGCATGAGGTAGCCAGCTTGCTACAGATGCCCCGGCTAGCTGCCTGAATCGCCGTGACCCCAAACAACCTCACTACTCACTGGACCCTTATGATCACTCGGCTAAGCATGCCTCTCCTTAATGTCAATATGCCTTGTCCATTGCTGTTCTGGTTAGTGTTTATTGGCTTATTTCACTGTAGAGCCTCTAGCCCTGCTCATTGTACCTTATCCAGCCTCTCAGTTCCACCACCCACACATGCCTGGTCACCTGGTTTCAATGATGTTTCTAGAGACAATATCTCTCTCATCATTACTCAATGCCTAGGTTTACCTCCACTGTATTCACATCCTACCATACCTTTGTCTGTATATTATACCTTGAAGCTATTTTATCGCCCCCAGAAACCTCATTTTACTCTCTGTTCCGGACATCCTAGACGACCAATTCTCATAGCTTTCAGCCGTACCCTTATCCTACTCCTCCTCTGTTCCTCTGGTGATGTAGAGGTGAATCCAGGCCCTGTAGTGCCTAGCTCCACTCCTATTCCCCAGGCGCTCTCTTTTGATGACTTCTGTAACCGTAATAGCCTTGGTTTCATGCATGTTAACATTAGAAGCCTCCTCCTGAAGTTTGTTTGATGCCATAGCCGTTCCTGAATCCTGGCTTAGGAAGACCACCAAAATCTCTGAAATCTCCATCCCTAACTACAACATTTTCAGACAAGATAGAACGGCCAAAGGGGGCGGTGTTGCAATCTACTGCAGAGATAGCCTGCAGAGTTCTGTCCTACTATCCAGGTCTGTACCCAAACAATTTGAACTTCTACTTTTAAAAATCCAACTCTCTAAAAACAAGTCTCTCACCTTTGCCGTCTGCTATAGACCACCCTCTGCCCCAGCTGTGCTCTGGACACCATATGTGAACTGATTTCCCCCCCCATCTATCTTCAGAGCTCGTGCTGCTAGGGGACCTAAACTGGAGCACGCTTAACACCCCAGCCATCCTACAATCTAAGCTTGATGCCCTCAATCTCACACAAATTATCAATGAACCTACCAGGTACCACCCCAAAGCCGTAAACACGGGCACCCTCATAGATATCATCCTAACCAACTTGCCCTCTAAATACACCTCTGCAGTTTTCAAGCAAAATCTCAGCGATCACTGCCTCATTGCCTGCATCCATAATGGGTCAGCGGTCAAGCGACCTCCACTCATCACTGTCAAACGCTCCCTGAAACACTTCAGCGAGCAGGCCTTTCTAATCGACCTGGCCTGGGTATCCTGGAATGATATTGACCTCATCCCGTCAGTAGAGGATGCCTGGTTTATTTTTTTAAATGCCTTCCTCACCATCTTAAATATGCATGCCCCATTCAAGAAATATAGAACCAGGAACATATATAGCCTTTTTTTCTTTCCAGACCTGACTGCCCTTAACTAACACAAAAACATCCAATGGCGTTCTGCATTAGCATCGAACAGCCCCCGTGTTATGCAACTTTTCAGGGAAGTTAGAAACCAATATACACAGGCAGTTAGAAAAGCCAAGGCTAGCTTTTTCAAGCAGAAATTTGCTTCCTGCAACACAAACTCAAAAATGTTCTGGGACACTGCAAAGTCCATGGAAAATAAGAACACCTCCTCCCAGCTGCCCACTGCACTGAAGATAGGAAACTCTGTCACCACAGATAAATCCACTATAATTGAGAATTTCAATAAGCATTTTTCTACAACTGGCCATGCTTTCCACCTGGCTACCCCTACCCCGGTCAACTGCACTGTACCCCCCACAGCAACTCGCCCAAACCTTTCCCATTTCTCCTTCTCCCAAATCCAGTCAGCTGATGTTCTGAAAGAGCTGCAAAATCTGGACCCCTACAAACTAAATGCATGCTCTTCAACCGATCGCTGCCTGCACCTGCCCGCCCATCCAGTAATCACTACTCTGGACGGTTCTGACTTCTGAATATGTGGAAACTACAAATACCTAGGTGTCTGGTTAGACTGTAAACTCTCCTTCCAGACTCACATCAAACATCTCCAATTCAAAGTTCAATTTAGAATTGGCTTCCTAATTCGCAACAAAGCATCCTTTACTCATGCTGCCAAACATACCCTCGTAAAACAGACCATCCTACCGATCCTCAACTTCGGCAATGTCATTTACAAAATAGCCTCCAACACTCTACTCAACAAATTGGATGCAGTCTATCACAGTGCCATCCATTTTGTCACCAAAGCCCCATATACTACCCACCACTGCGACCTGTACGCTCTCGTTGGCTGGCCCTGGCTTCATACTCATCGTCAAACCCACTGGCTCCAGGTCATCTACAAGACCCTGCTAGGTAAAGTCCCCCCTTATCTCAGCTCACCATAGCAGCACCCACCATTAGCATGTGCTCCAGCAGGTATATCGCTCTGGCCACCCCCAAAACCAATTCCGCCTCTCCTTCCAGTTCTCTGCTGCCAATGACTGGAACAAACTACAAAAATCTCTGAAACTGGAAACACTTATCTCCCTCACTAGCTTTAAGCACCAGCTGTCAGAGCAGCTCACAGATTACTGCACCTCTACATAGCCCATCTATAATTTATCCCAAACAACTACCTCTTCCCCTACTGTGATTATTTATTTATTTATTTTGCTCCTTTGCACCCCATTATTTTTATTTCTACTTTGCACACTCTTCCACTGCAAATCTACCATTCCAGTGTTTTACTTGCTATATTGTATTTACTTCGCCACCATGGCCTTTTTTTGCCTTTACCTCCCTTATCTCACCTCATTTGCTCACATCGTATATAGACTTAGTTTTCTACTGTATTATTGACTGTATGTTTGTTTTACTCCATGTGTAACTCTGTGTTGTTGTATGTGTCGAACTGCTTTGCTTTATCTTGGCAATTGTAAATGAGAACTTGTTCTCAACTTGCCTACCTGGTTAAATAAAGGTGAAATAAATAACATTTTAAAAAAATCATTGTGTAGCTTGGACCCTTGGGATTGCAAACAGAGGAAGATCTTCAAAGGTAAGTGATTTATTTCATCGCTATTGGTGATTTTGTGATGCCTGTGCTGGTTGAAAAAGTATTTTGATGTGGGGCGCTGTCCTCAGATAATCGCATGATATGCTTTTGCCGTAAAGCCTTTTTGAAATCTAACAACGCTGTTGGATTAACTTCTTCTGGGCAGGTGGGACGGTAGCATCCCACCTGGCCAACATCCGGTGAAATTGCAGAGCGCGAATTTCAAATGACAGAAATATAAATATTTAACATTCATGAAAATTCAAGTATTATACATCAAAATAAAGCTCAACTTCTTGTTAATCCAGCCGCTGTGTCAGATTTAAAAAAGGCTTGCATTCTAGTATTTGACTTGGTAACCTCAAGTTTAGGTCACTGTTTTGCAGTTGGCGATTGGGAATATTGCTTGGTTTGGGATCCTTCCCTGTATAGAGTATTTGGAATTACTGGTACAGTAACAATCATACCATTTGATAATTCCCCATCAATAGAACATAAAATGCTGATGGTAGAAAATAGGCCCATTTCAGTTTTTCTTTTTAAAAATGTAGGATAGCCTGAATATGTGAAAGTTGGTTTGGTGTATGTAGCTTGAGCAGTTCCAGAGTTACTGTTGGTTTGTTATTTTATGCTAATTTACACACATATTAATAGTCATAGTTCATGCATTTTTATTTTAAGTTAGGTTAGTCTGAACATGTAACAGTTGGTTTGGTGTCTCTAGCTTGAACGGTTAAAACATTTATGTTGGTGAGTTATTTTATGCAAATGTATGGACATTATCATTGATTAAGAAAGAAGAATTTTGAAGTTATGGTTCTCAGTCAAACTCATGTTAATTTATGCAAATGTGAAATGCTTATAACTCAAAAAGTATACAATACCAGTCAAAAGTTTGGACACACCTACTCATTCAAGTTTTTTATTTTATTTAGACTATATTCTACATTGTAGAATTATAGTGATGACCTCAAAACTACCAAAATAACATGAATGGAATCATGTAGTAACCAAAACTGTTAATAAACAAATATATTTATATCTTGTAGATTCTTCAGTCGCCACTCTTTGCCTTGATGACAGCTTTGCACACTCTTAGCATTCTCTCAACCAGCTTCATGAGGTAGTCACCTGAAATGCATTTTAATTAACATGTGTACCTTGTTAAAAGTTCATTTGTGCAATTTATTTCCTTCTTAATGCATTTGAGACCATGAGTTGTGTTGTGACAAGGCAAGGGTCGTATACAGAAGATAGCCCTATTTGGTAAAAGACCAAGTCCATATTATGGCAAGAACAGCTCCAATAAGCAAAGAGAAATGACAATCCATCATTACTTTAGGACATGAAGGTCAGTCAATCAGGAACTTTTCAAGAACTTTGAAGGTTTCTTCAAGTGCAGATGCAAAAACCATCAAGCGCTATGATGAATCTGGCTCTCATGAGGACCGCCACAGGAAAGGAAGACCCAGAGTTACCTCTGCTGCAGAGGATAAGTTCATTAGAGTTACCAGCTTCAGAAATTGCAGTCCAAATAAATGCTTCACAGAGTTCAAGTAACAGACACATCTCAACATCAACTGTTCAGAGGAGACTGCGTGAATCAGGCCATGGTCAAATTGCTGCAAAGAAACCACTGCTAAAGGACACCAATAATAAGAAGAGACTTGCTTGGGCCAATAACTACACAAGCAAAGGACATTAGACTGGTGGAAATCTGTCCTTTGGTCTGATGAGTCCAACTTTGAGATTTTTGGTTCCAACCGCTGTGTCTTTGTGAGACACAGAGTAGGTGAACGGATGATCTCCGCATGTGCGGTTCCCACAGTGAAGCATGTAGGAGGTGTGATGGTGTGGGGGTGCTTTGCTGGTGACAGCAATCTGCAGTGATACACTATCCCATCTGGTTTGTGCTTAGTGGCACTATCATTTGTGTAAGGGCTATTTAACCAAGAAGGAGAGTGATGGAGTGCTACATCAGATGACCTGGCCTCCACAATCACCCAACCTCAACCAAATTGAGGTGGTTTTGGATGAGTCGAACAGCTGAGTGAAGGAAATGCAGCCAACAAGTGCTCAGCATATGTGGGAACTCCTTCAAGACTGTTGGAAAAGCATTCCAGGTGAAGCTGGTTGAGAGAATGCCAAGAGTGTGCAAAGCTGTCATCAAGGCAAAGGGTATCTACATTGAAGAATCTAAAATCTGAAATATATGGTTACTGTTATTTCATAGTTTTGATGTCTTCACTATTATTCTACAATCTAGAAAATAGTAAAAATAAAGGAAAACCGTTGAATGATTAGGTGTGTCCAAACATTTTACTGCCACTGTAGATAGTATCAACAATCTTTTGACAAACAAAGTGGGGGAAGTCTGAACATCTCAACATTGGTTTGGAGTTGATAGTTTAAATGGGGAAAGAAGAGATTTTTGAAGAATAGATTTTTTAATTGTTTTACCATTCTAGTCTATGGCCCTTTTTTTCTAATGAAATGCATTGTTATCCATAGCAATGTCTCTGTTTGGGCTGCTTGATGTTCAGACATGAGAGAGCTGTTAGCTGACATTAGCTAGCTTCTTTTCATCATTCTAAGCTCCTACAAACAGCTGTAACAACTTTTTGGTCTGAAGTGTTGGAAGTGGTCAAAAATGCAGTTGTTTGGTAAAAGTTTGAAAAAAAAGTCTTAATGTCGTTACTAAAACACCGGTATTGTTAGATCTGTAGGATATATTTTTCTTCCGACTTCAGATTTGAATATTGAGAAGTAGACCAAGATGTCATACACTCTAACTTTTTGTGGTCAAAGTATCGGATTTGTATCAAAAGTTTTATTGTTTACAGTGAATAGAATAGAATGTTGGGAGTGATGATGTCACAATGGGAGCTATAGGGAAAGCTAAGGAAATCCCATCAAAGTGGATGGAGAACAAAAAATTTCTAAGTGTGGCTGCTGCAAGCCACATTTATTAGCGAATTAGCAGATTCTGGTGTATCAACCCCCACTATTCATTCAGAATGTGCCCTGTAAGTGATGGTTACAATACAGTAAATGTTACAATTAGAAGAATATCGCCAAACACAACCCACTATGGACCAGACTGGATTAGTCTTTACCCCTGAAGCAGCATTACAGAATTTACAGTCCCTTCCGTCATCTCAAGGCAATTACGATATTTACGGCTAAGGTTTTTGGACTGTACTAATAAATATTTCACATTTTACAAGAACACTCCAAAACCACATGAGGGAGAGAGAACTCCCAGACGTGGTATCCAAAGACTACAGGGCGTGGGGGCTTGCCAAGGCCCATCAAACCCTTCACCTCCTCTCCAACAGATTGATCTCCGTCTGTCTGAGCACGAAGGCTATACACACGTGCCTGACACGCCATTGTTTCACAGAAATTATTTGATGTTGTTTTCCTGGCCATGTCTGTGGAAGTGCCACTCCTGGGAGGGAGGCTCCTCCATGCCTAATGTTTCCTTCAAAATATAAGTTAAATAACACATAGTTTGATAGATATTCTCACGCCCCAATCCCCTTGAAGAGAGAACCACTCCATTACTTTACAACAATCATTTATGTAGCCAGTCACTCAAAAAGCATAGTATTATATAAAAATATTTAACTTGTCTTTGTAGGTTCTTTCCACACAAGTTGTCAGGTTTAATAGTAGACATGCAATCGCATCACTCAGTCTGTAAAGATGTGGTAATGGACAGACAGACTTTAACAGGCCATATTTTGTACTGAGCCGTCTCGTCTCTGACCCTGAGCCGTGCGCAGTCGTCTGTCAGCCAACAGCTCTTCTCTCTATGTCAAGTCGCCACTCCCTCTCGGAGCTCAGCACTCTTGGCAGATCAGTCTGGAGAGGCTGAAGGCACTGATTAGGCCAGACTAAAAGCAGTTATAAAGCACCTCGATAACAGCATGAGTAAGGGAGAAGGCATGGAGAGCGCAGCACTGGGCCAAACCAAAATATTTATGTCAACGAGCAAAGCAAACTGGAGGCCTTATCAGAGAAGGAGGAAGGACAGCTTTTACGAGGTAGGTCGCTGTAAGAAGAAGACCTGTCAAGGGTGTGTGTGTGTGTGCACTCCTCCCTGTCTTAAAGGCAACATGATGTCTCAGTGCTGCCCCAGTGCCCTGCCTTGCTGCACCACCACTTTCCCTGCCCCCCGTACACCTTAGTCATGTTTTAATGTGTATTGGCCAATCACTAGGTTACAGGACAATAATGGCATTTGATTGGCTTGGAATAGCCAACTCACATATCCTCCAGACATGACCTATGTGCACATTTCATTGTGATGGAATACTGTTGAGAATTGCCAACACCTCATTTTAAGCATTACATTACATTACATTACATACTGTTCACATAAACACAGCAGTCATTAGTGTTCAAAAACCTTTCATTTTTATCACAAACTATTATGAGAGTACCTTATGAGATTTGAATGTAAAAGGCATTTTATTCTATAGACTTATATAATGAGTAATGAATGTTTGTAAATTCGAATGTATGTACAGTATATGTCAGGTATCTTTGGGTTGACAAAGTATCTTTAGAGAAAGGATTGGCTTTCCAAACAACTCGTTTTATTCTAGTAAAAAATAAATGTCTGCCTCTACACCTCTAACTGTGGTTCATTCTTGCTTATTCATGTTTTTAATCATGTGCAACAAAATATGTTGCTCTGTGGCAGTTTGCAGTGCACTAGTTACTTTGGTAGTTCTCCAATTGTACTTTCCCTGAATTACACACTGACAAAGCCTTTTGAAATATTAGACAGACATTTTGGATTGAGCTCAGGCATGTCCAGGTGGATGCCTAGTGGCCTAGTCATACGTTATTCATCCTACCCTTAATATGTCTGTTCAGATGGTATTGCTGACAGAGAGACTTGCCAAAAGGTGAGTCAGTAGTGTTAGGTGAACAGTGATACCCTGACAAACTACAATGCAGCACTCACTCTTGGGTATTGTACAACGTTGACATCAAATCCATAACTTCTTATTTTAGACTTTACAGAATATACGGCTGGCCAAATATGTCACACGTTTAGGAACGATGCAGTTGTTCTATTTCTATTCTCCCATCTCTCTCTGATGTTTTTGACCAGTTTCCACTGTTCCTCTCTCACGGTACAGTTTAACACATGAGCACGTTTTCTCAATGATTTGCATTGCATCTGCAAACAATTATTATCCCTATTCCTCAATTCCTCTAAAAGCTCCACCTTCTTTTATTGTATGGGATCTTTATTATATGAGGTAAGACAATGAAGTGCCAGGATGTTTTTCTTCTGAATATCAGACATCAGAGAGCTGTCAATCCAAATGAGCCCACACATGGCCTTTTCTGAATCACAGTGCTTGGGGAATGTAGTGAGACACTTAACACTTTCCTGGATCCAAACATGACAGGAGAGGTAATTCAATTAAAATAAGAAGAGCACTGAGTAGCAAGAATGGCCTATTTTCTTGAAAACAACTGATGCCTTTTCTCAGTGTTTTATGTTTTTTTTCTCTCTTGGCCACGTTCGTCTGCTGTAATCAATTTGTTCAAGGTAAAGCATTACTTGAATCAAGACACGTAAATGTTGTATCAGCTCGGTGTGGTTACATAAGCTGGGTCTGTAGTTTTAGCTAATGTAGGTGAGCCTATTGCGTCCCAGTCCTTACCCAGAGTTAATGTAGTCCGTACATTTGAGGAAGTAAAAGCAGAGTTACAAACAAATGATTTAATCTTTCAATTCATATGTCCACAAAGTTACCATACAGATAATGTCTTACAAATGCTTAAACTATAACCTTGTCCAAACTTGTACTACATCTCTCCTGTGAAATGTCATGTGCTATACAATTAGGGGTGGTTGAAGGTGGAAGGGAAAGGAAAGCAGATATGTCTCCTAGCTATCAGCACTGTCAGCACACATTCTGAGTGTTGCCACTTTAAAAGTGCATTTTAATCTATGATGAAAGAAACATTAAAAAGAGACATCTGACTCAATATTAGCTCATTACATTTCTTAGCACCCTTGTACCTGACTTTGTTGGTAATGAACCAATCTTTATGACATTATGGAAAAACAAATGCTCAGAGATAGACCTTTCATCCACAAGTAACAGCTTAAAGTAATTGTCAGAAATTAGCGAAAGAAAAAACAAGAGTGTAAAAGGATTCATTAACATGGCGACAGCCCACATACTGTAGCTATCATAGTAGTGTCAATGTGCAACTGCTCATGCACCATTTGTCATGGCTATGCGTCTCTGTGAATTGAGTACTTGGCATAGCCCATGATCAGTTCTGCTTAATCTTGCATTGAAAAATGAACCCAGGTGGCTTGTTCTCAATATCCAAATCTGGCTTCACAACATACCTCTATGATAGGGGCGGCAGGGTAGCCTAGTGGTTAGAGCGTTGGACTAGTAACCGGAAGGTTGTGAGTTCAAACCCCCGAGCTGACAAGGTACAAATCTGTCGTTCTGCCCCTGAACAGGCAGTTAACCCACTGTTCCCAGGCCGTCATTGAAAATAAGAATTTGTTCTTAACTGACTTGCCTGGTTAAATAAAGGTAAAAAAAAAATTAAAAAAAAAAAAAAAAAAAAAAAATAGGCTGTGTGCTATATCAGTTTAATGGAGAATGCAAACTCTAAAATAATTTAGAAAATGGTAGACAGAAATGTTGAAAGTTAAAATGAATTTTCTCAAGCTGTTTCAACATTTCGGCAAGATATAATTCCTGTCAGAGGAATTGCCTTTCATTGGGAGTTTGGTCATTGTTCAGACCCTTTTAAAGACGTTTTTTAAATGTTTATTGTCTTCCTACAAATTGATGGGGAACAGGAACTTGAACTTGATCTGTATTAGATGTTTCACAAATATAATAAGCTGAGTTGCTAATGACTAGCAGGAATTAATGGGGATGTTTTTCCCACTGATAAACAGTTATTGGTCACTGGGGTGACTTCTGTACTTCGATGTTTGTTTTCCCATTCTCCTTAACTACAGGGTGGCAGGTAGACTAGCGGTGAATGCCTGAGCTGACAGGTGAAAAAATCTGTTGATGTGCCCTTGAGCAAGGCACTTAACCCTAATTTGGTCCAGGGGTGCTGTTATACTATGTCTGACGCTGTAAAACAATACATTTCACTGCACCTATCCGGTGTATGTGACAATATATTGATAGATATATATTTTTAAACATATATTAAGAAATTCCATAGTGACCTACACAGGGGAAGGCAAGTATCCTTGAGCTGATTAGAGCTATCCCCCTCGTAAGCTACAGGCATTTCTAAGGAGTCTTACACTCTTAGAAAAAAGGTGCTACCTAGAACCTAGAAGGTTTATCCAGCTGTCCCCATAGGATAACCCTTTGGTTCCACATAGAACCCTTTTGGGTTCTACATGGAACCCAAAAGAGTTCTACCTGGATGGGGTCGGGAGACAGGTGCAGGAATGCGTAATAGGGATTTTTATTATACCCAAAGTATAGCGTGCTGTGTAAAGGCAGTGGGACAAAGACCAAACAAACACTATACAAAACACAGGTTAGAAACCCAAACAAAAGAGCGAGGAGTGCCTCAAATAAATAACACAAGAGCACAATGATTAACACACAGGATGAGACCCGCAATCATCTGCGCAATCCACAATGGCACGAAAGCCAAAACACACAGCACAGGTACTCACACAAACCAACGGACATTGTAACAATAATCGACAGGACACTGGTAAACCAAGGGCACACTTATACAATTACTAATCACTGGGAATAGGGGCCAGGTGTGCGTAATGAAAGTTCCGGAGGGATCCGTGACACTGGAACCAAAAAGGTTCTATCTGGAATCAAGCAGGGTTCTCCCATGGACAGCCAAATAACCCTTTTGCAACCCTTTTCTCTAAGAGTGTACAGTGTAACAGACGCTAGGCCTCAGCAGCCCCCCAGGCTGCCAAGCGCTCCGAGCCGATAAGATAAAGGGAACAGGAGCAGCTCTCAGTGGAGAGGTAGTGCAGTGTGCACACCAGACCAAGCGAGAGCAAGGGAACAAGTTAGTTAGTGGCCAGACCACATACTAACTTGCATTTCTTAATTAGATATACAGTTATACGCCAATCTCAAATGCCATCCTATCAGAAATGCAAAGCAGAACTCGCACCTGATTGGGTGCGAGTGATGTCAAGAAGGAAGAGAGACAGTGATCAGAAATCTCAGGCAAAAATTGAATCCAGCTGGAAGGAAGACACTTTTACAGTGATGACAGGAATAATCACATCTTCACCGAAAATGAATCCATGTGCATTTCTGGATATGCATTTAGGGATGACTTAAGATTGCGTGATTCCACCACATTTAGCAAAAGTTTCTCTCATCTCTCATCCCAAAATAGTTTTTCTGAGTTGTTGTTATTCCACTTGTATTTATCAAAATGAGTTGAAGCTGGTAATGATGATAGATTAATCTTACTGATTATTTAAATTCACTCCTCTGTATGCATAACCATGTGTTTGATTTGATTTCTGTCCATCTACCCATTTATAGCTTTTTTTTCTGTAGAAGAAGATGAAGGCAGACTGTTGTGTTGGACTAATCTATCTGACCAATCAATTCCCTCTGATCTGATGAGCACTGCTCCTTCTTATTCATTCTATACCCTACAAAATAGTCATAGGGGAGAATGGGGTAAGTTGAGCCAAAGGGGTAAGTTGAGCCGCCCTTGTTTTTAGGAAACCATGCAAAAAATGTATAATTTTACAAAATACTACGGAAAAGGTCATATAACATTTTTAAAAAAGGAAGAAACCACATGGGAAAAGTTGTAAAAATGTGATTTTCACAGAGTCAAATTAAGTAATTGTTATAAGACCTTTGCAGACTGTACAATTTTAGCCGTCTTATGCCACGATTTTGCCACATCGTGGGCAGGTTATTTGGTCGTAAACGATTGTCGGATGTCTTGGCTTGTTCAGTGTGACAGGGTCTAGGTCTGCCGATTAAGTACCCCTACAGTATGTGCGGTCGTAGGTTCGAACGAAGTTCTAGAAGTGTCCGATTTGTTTGCCTTTATTGTGTAGTGTATCTGGTGTTACAAGCTGATCCCGGTGAATGACCAGAAGGAACACAGCCACCACAGAGTATGCACACAATAGTATGATTATTGTGAATTGACAGATTACTTCAATTTAAACAGTTAGCCTACATGCTACTGTATGCAAGAATAATGGTTTATCTTGTTTACATGACACATCTGAAATCAGGATTTTGATAAATGCATAAAAACGAAATCAAAATAAACGGCAATCAAAATAAACGTTCTGCCACAGACATGACACACATGATTTTGCGGATGCCTATTTGATTCTGAGTTCGGACATACACTAACGTTCAAAACATAGGGGTCCTTGCTTTTGAAAGAAAATCACATTTTTTGTCCATTAAAATAACATCAAATTGATCAGAAATACAGTGTAGACATTGTTATTGTTGTAAATGACTATTGTAGCTGGAAACGGCAGATATTTTATGGAATATCTACATAGGCATACAGAGGCCCATTATCAGCAACCATCACTCCTGTGTTCCAATGGGACGTTGTGTTAACTAATCCAAGTTTATCGTTTTAAAAGGCTAATTGATCATCAGAAAACCCTTTTGCAATTGTGTTAGCACAGCTGAAAACTGTTCTGATTAAAGAAGCAATAAAAACTGGCCTTCTTTAGACTAGTTGAGTATCTGGTGGATCAGCATTTGTGGGTTTGAATAACAGGCTCAAAATGGCCAGAAATACATTTCTTTCTTTCTTCTGAAACTTGTCAGTCTTTTTTTGTTCTGAGAAATGAAGGCTATTCCATGAAATTGGCAAGAAACTGAAGATCTCGTACAACGATGTGTACTACTCCGTTTACAGAACAGCGCAAACTGGCTCTAACCAGAATAGAAAGAGGAGTGGGAGGCCCCAGTGCACAACTGAGCAAGAGGACAAATACATTAGTGTCTAGTTTGAGAAACAGACGCCTCACAAGTCGTCAACTGGCAGCTTCATTAAATGGTAACCGCAAAACACCAGTCTCAACGCCAACAGTGAAGAGGCGACTCCGGGATGCTGGCCTTCTAGGAAGAGCTGCAAAGAAAAAGCTATATCTCAGACTGGTCAATAAAAATAAAAGATTAAGATGGGCAAAATAACAGACACTGGACAGAGGAACTCTGCCTAGAAGGTGTGTGGACTAATATAGTCAAAATGTTTACCGTGGGGTAAGTTGAGCTAATGGCAATGGGATAAGTTGAGTGATTGTTGAGCCAATGGCAAGTGTTTTCTTCCCAGGCGTAGAGCATTAGTGAGGTCGGCACTGATGTTGGGTGATTAGGCCTGGTTCGTAGTCGGCGTTCCAATTCATCCCAAAGGTGTTTGATGGGGTTGAGGTCAGGGCTCTGTGCAGGCCAGTCAAGTTCTTCCACACCGATCTCGACAAACCATTTCTGTAAAGAATTTGCTTTGTGTACGTGGGTATTGTTATGCTGAAACAGGAAAGGGCGTTCCCCAAACTGTTGCCACAAAGTTGGAAGCACAGAATCATCTAGAATGTCATTGTAAGCTATAGCGTTAAGACTTCCGTTTAGTAGAACTGAGGGGCCCAGCTCGAACCATGAAAAACAGCCCCAGACCATTATTCCTCCTTCACCAAACTTGGCACTAGAGTTGGCGCTATGCATTGGGGCAGATAATGTTCTCCTGGCATCCGCCAAACCCAGATTCGTCCGTCAGACTGCCAGATGGTGAAGCGTGATTTATCACTCCAGAGAATGCGTTTCCACTGCTCCAGTGTCCAATGACGGTGAACTTTACACCACTCCAACCGATGCTTGGCATTGCACATGGTGATCTTAGGCTTGTGTGCGGCTCCTTGGCCATGGAAACCCATTTCATGAAGCTCCAGACGAACATGTCTTGTGCTGACGTTGCTTCCAGAGGCAGTTTGGAACTCAGTAATGAGTGTTGCAACCGAAGACAGACAATTTGTACGTGCTATGCACTTCAGCACTCGCTGTTCTGTGAGCTTGTGTGGCCTACTACTTCGCAGCTGAGCCGTTGTTGCTCCTAGACGTTTCCACTTCACAATAACAGCACTTACAGTTGACCGTGGCAGCTCTAGCAGGGCAGAAATTTGACATCCTATGACGTTGCCACATTGAAAGTAAGGCCATTCTAATGCTAATGTTTGTCTATGAAGATTGCATGGCTGTGTGCTCAATTTTATACACTTGTCAGCAACTGGTGTGGCTGAAATAGCCAAATCCATTCATTTGAAAGGGTGTCCACATACTTTTGTATATATAGTGTATCTTTGTTAGAAAGATATATTTCCCTTGACGGAGTGCTGCTGAATGTAAAAAAAAATGGCTTAACTTACCCCATTCCCGCCTACAGTGTAGTCAGCTCAGCTATCCCCATTGAAACTGTGTCTGTGCTTCGAAATACGTTGGCCTGGGGGTAGGTTTATGACAGTCCTAAATACCTCTTCCCCCCTTTTTCCTCTCTCTACCCTACTGATGTTACATTTGCAAACCCCTTTGGTTAACATAGAGATTCTGGGAACATCAGAAAGTGGGGGGAAATTAACTATATTCTGGTAATCCGACCAATTGAACATATGCGGTGGTACTTAATGAATATGATGTCAGTTCGGTTGTCATCTGGGACATTCTCATCAATGATAAGATGACATAAACTCTACAGTGGAAAGTCTACACATCAGAGTTATCGGATTCACATGGAATTGTTGTTCAATTTAAATGTTTGAATATGAAATTCTTCGTGATGGGATAAAATGTGATTTTATCTTCTTAAATGTGAGATTTGGGTTTTCATAAGGTTAGGGCTATGCTCAATCAGTGGCCCGCCCCTGTGAAGGGACATGGGCTATAAAACTGTTCAAACACGCCCTCCTCTCCCTTCCTATATAAAGCCTTGACGACAATGTAACCTCCTGTTCCGAGAACGTGAGGACGACGGTCCGATGTCAGAATGGTTCAGATAATAACTACAGAACGAAGCCAACATGAGCGTGTGCTTTGGTTGCGAATGGTTTGAACTTTGAACTCTTATTCACTACAGAAGTGATACCTCCTAGCCGTTGAGTTAGCAACAGCAGCTGCAAACGCAGGTTAGGAAGGAACAGACAGAGTATCCCGTCTATCACACAATGACGTTACTACAACGTAACCAATTTACCAGCAGAGGCATTCTTCAAAGGACAAAGGACTCGGTTGGACAACATGGCCTTCCATCTACCACCAACCTACCGAAGCACAGCTCAGAGTAAATATTTATTTCCCTTTTCCAAATGGGCAGTAATTTAGAATGCATAAGATACTGTATTTACGATAGCACAGATTCGCCCTTTGTTCCTGAGTCTTCCCACTTATTCAGTCAAACCCAGCCCTTTTCTTTTGTGTAACAAGCTGCCATATCTGTTCCGCCCGCTAGGGACGTTTTCCTTTATTACGTAATTTGTAATCAAGTTATGATTAATTATGTGTATGTGTAATTCTGTGTGATTAGTTAGGTATTTAGTAAATAAATAATTAAACCCAATTTTGTATTGCTAATTCAACTTGTTAGCCAGGGTTCGTGAAGAATTTACAACTTTCAGATGAGACTGAATTAAGGTGACGATTAATATTGACTGATATTGATGTAAAATATTACTAGGTCTTTAAGAGTTTATTTGGAAGATAACAGCTCTATAAATATTATTTCGTGGTGCCCCGACTCTCTAGTTAATTACATTTACATGATTAGCTCAATCAGGTAATATTATTTACAGAGATTCTTTTTTATAGAATAGCATGTCATATCTCTTAATCTGCCATAGCCAAAGACACGACACTGCCATTATTGAAAGACATTGTGATAACTCACATCTCAATATAGGGCTACTTAATGTTAGATCCCTCACTTCCAAGGCAGTTATAGTCAATGAACTAATCACTGATCATAATCTTGATGTGATTGGACTGACTGAAACATGTCTTAAGCCTGATGAATTTACTGTGTTAAATGAGGCCTCACCTCCTGGTTACACTCGTGACCATATCCCTCGCTCATTCCGCAAAGGCGGAGGTGTTGATAACATTTATGATAGCAAATTTCAATTTACAAAAAACCCCAGAGGTTTTTGTCTTCGGAGCTTCTAGTCATGAAATCTATGCAGCCTACTCAATTACCTTTTATAGCTACAGTTTACAGGCCTCCTGGACCATATACAGCATTCCTCACTGAGTTCCCTGAATTCCTATCAGACCTTGTAGTTAATATTCTAATCTTTGGTGACTTTAATATTCACATGGAAAAGTCCACAGACCCACTCCAAAAGGCTTTCGGAGCCATCATCGACTCTGTTGGTTTTGTCCAACGTGTCTCTGGATCTACTTACTGACACAGTCATACTCTGGACCTAGTTTTGTCCCGTGGAATAAATGTTGTGGATCATAATGTTTTTCTTCATTTTCCTGGACTATTGGACCACCATTTTATTATGTTTGCAATCTCAACAAATAATCTGCTCAAACCCCAACCAAGGATCATCAAAGTCATGCTATCAACTCTCGAACAACCCAAAGATTCCTAGATGCCTTTCCAGACTCCCTCCACCTACTCAAGGACATCAGAGTACAAAAATAGGTTAAACACCTAACTGAGGAACTCAATTTAACCTTGTGCAATACCCTAGATGCAGTCGCACCCATAAAAACAAAAAACATTTGTCATAAGAAACTAGCTCCCTGGCATACAGAAAATACCCGAGCTCTGAAGCAAGCTTCCAGAAAATTGGAAAGGAAATGGCGCCACACCAAACTGGAAGTCTTCCGACTAGCTTGGAAAGACAGTACCGTGTAGTATCGAAGAGCCCTCACTGCTGCTCGATCATCCTATTTATCCAACTTAATTGTTAAACTTCAGTGAGTGCTAAACACAGCTGCTAGAATCTTAACAAGAACCAAAAAAATTTATCATATTACTCCAGTGCTAGCCTCTCTAAACTGGCTTCCCGATAAGGCAAGGGCTGAGTTCAAGGTTTTACTGCTACAAAGCATTACATGTCCGGGTTGATGGCCCCCCTTAGGTTGTGCCGTGGTGGAGAGCTATACTCGGCCTTGTCTCAGGATGGTAAGTTGGTGGTTGAAGATATCCCTCTAGTTGTGTGGGGGCTGTGCTTTGGCAAAGTGGGTGGGGTTATATCCTCCCTGTTTGGCCCTGTCCGGGGGTATCTTCGGATGGGGCCACAGTGTCTCCCGACCCCTCCTGTCTCAGCCTCCAGTATTTATGCTGTTGTAGCTTGTGTCGGCGGGCTAGGGTCAGTTTGTTATTTCTGGAGTATTTCTCCTGTCTTATCCGGTGTCCTGTGTGAATTTAAGTACGCTCTCTCTAATTCGCTCTCTCTTCTTTCTCTCTCTCTCTCTCTCTCTCTCTCTCTCTCTCTCTCTCTCTCTCTCTCTCTCTCTGTCTGTCTGTCTGTCTGTCTGTCTGTCTGTCTGTCTGTCTGTCTGTCTGTCTGTCTGTCTGTCTGTCTGTCTGTCTGTCTGTCTGTCTGTCTGTCTGTCTGTCTGTCTGTCTCTCTCTCTCTCTGTCTCTCTCTCTGTCTCTCTCTCTCTGTCTCTCTGTCTCTCTGTCTCTGGAGGAGGAGGAGGAGGATGAGGACCTGAGCCCTAGGACCATGCCTCAGGACTACCTGGCCTGATGACTCCTTGCTGTCCCCAGTCCACCTGGCGCCGTGCTGCTGCTCCAGTTTCAACTGTTCTGCCTGTGGCTATGGAACACTGACCTGTTCACCGGACGTGCGACCTGTCCCAGACCTGCTGTTTTCAACTCTCTAGAGACAGCAGGAGCGGTAGAGATACTCTGAATGATCGGCTATGAAAAACCAACTGACATTTACTTCTGAGGTGCTGACCTGTTGCACCCTCGACAACCACTGTGATTATTATTATTTGACCCTGCTGGTCATCTATGAACATTTGAACATCTTGGCCATGTACTGTTATAATCTCCACCCGGCACAGCCAGAAGAGGACTGGCCACCCCTCATAGCCTGGTTCCTCTCTAGGTTTCTTCATAGGTTCTGGCCTTTCCAGGGATTATTTTCATAGCCACTGTGCTTCTACATCTACATTGCTTGCTGTTTGGGGTTTTAGGCTGGGTTTCTGTACAGCACTTTGTGACATCAGCTGATGTAGGAAGGGCTTTATAAATATATTTGATTGATTGATTGATACAGCACTTACTTGGCTCAGACCAAATCTACCTGTCACACCCTGATCTGTTTCACCTGTCTTGTGATTGTCTCCACCCCCTCCAGGTGTCACTTATTATCCCTGTGTTTCCTGTCTCTCTGTGCCAGTTTGTCTTATATGTTTTTCAAGTCAACCTGTGTTTTTCCCGTACTCCTGCTTCAATTCTCTTTTGCTAGTCCTCCTGGTTTTTGACCCTTGCATGTTTTCTGGACTCCGTACCCGCCTTCCTGACCATTCTTACTGCCCTGACCTCAAGCCTGCCTGCCACTCTGTACCTCCTGGAGTCTGAACTGGTTTTGACCTTTTGCCTGTCCATGACCATCTGCCTCCTGTGTCTGCATCTGGGTCTTGCCTTGTGCCCTTATACTACCTGGAATCATGCCTAGGCCATCAATGGAATGGAAAACAAAAACCAAGTAAACGATAACAAAAATTAAGCATTGTTCAAAGGACCAGTAAAAGACACAGCATATTGTACAAGCTTGCATTCTTTTTTGGACCACTTGTTTTTCAATGGAGATGGGAAAATGGACTCGAGCAGCACGCCATGTCCCTTAGCATTACATCCACCTATGGTCGAGATGGACCAGTTAATTTTTCATGGAGATGTCAAAACAGATCCGAGCATCGGCGCCACGTCTCGAAACACACCAACCTTCTTGGGTTGTATAAAGGTTTTTATCACCCTTGCTGAGAAACAGATGAAGATGGAAATGTTAAGTATTCCCTGTCGGAATGTCAGCCGAAAGATATTGTGGATTTATCACTCCGGCATGAGAGCTAACTCTGCCTCTGAGTCTCGTGAAGAGGTAGAACCTTGTGCCCAAACACGACCTGCAGGACAAGCCAAACTGCTCCGCTGGCATGCCTCACCATTAACAAGTCTGCTAGGAGCAACAAAATTTAGGCATCAACGATGCTCTTTAACAAGAGAGCACAGAAGAGGCTGACCTCGCTTTAGTCAATTATCCTTTATTAAAAGGAGGACTGGTGGATTAAAAATAAATACCAAAAACAAATGGTGTTTTATCCTTTGGCTTAGACTAAAGTGGGAAGGGAATGCATGAGCAGGAGTGGAAAGAATTTCAGGACTACAGACACGAGTAAGCTCCCATGTGTCTGCTGAAAAGTCACCTGCCCCCTACAACTCAAACAGTCTCTCCTTTCAGTTGCTGGCCCGGTGGTTGGCCTATCGTGCCAATGGCACTTTGTGTGCTGGACTGTGTGATGTGAGCAGAGAATGGGACAAAATGAAAATGTGTTTGTGGACCAGCAATCAGTCAGCTAGAACCTTAGATATATGGCATAATTACTTTTGGACAACGGTCCAAATTTGTGCGTATCAAATTATTTTTTTTATTTTTATTTTTTAGATTATTTCCATTGAGCAATAAACCCCTGACAAGTCTGTCTCTCTTCCAGTCCCCACATAACAGCCCTCTCTTTACTTCCATATCCCCAAATGATTTTTTTTCTGACCATGCTTACATAAAAACAATGGCTTTCCTTGAGTTGTTTTGGCCACAGTTACATGCCATTGAGCTCACACTGCTTTACCATTTATCTTAATGAAGCTTCCTTAGAATACGAGAGTGGACCTGGCCACTGTGTGGTCACATTTTACATTCACCATAATTAGAAAAACATGGCGAGGAGCGAGCAGATGTTTTCTCGATTCCTAGGCCCATAAGCGGAGGCGCGAAAGTCTTCATCAACACTATTACAGACATTCCTTGAAGTGCGGACGTCTACAGGTAATTGTTGTGGGTTGAGGGAAGAGCAGATGTTTTGTGTCACAATGTGACTTCATGAACTATTGTGATGACTTTACACCAATAACACTAAGGTCCTCCCTCCTTCAAATTCTCACCTGTTGAACCAGAATGGAAGGGTGATGTAAGGATAGAGCATCATGCTTTCCAAGACAGCATCATGGAAAAGGATTCTAAGAACCCTGCCAAGAGAATGTCTTCATATGGTTTAATACGGTCCTTGAAGAATCTAAGGTATTTTGTTTCTCTCAGAAGTGAGTGATGAAATTGCTGACTTCTATGATGAGGGCAAAGACATTGGCAGAGACATAAATATGTTGCATTTTGATTTGAGTGATTATGTTGTCAGTCAACTGAAAGAGACTGAATTTCCCAAAGCTCCCAGAACAGTTGATGATGTTAATGAGAAGACATTCTCCCTCCACCTGTTGTGTATACAGCCCTTATTCAGGAAACATGACAACGGGCACTTTGGGGGATTTGGCACAGTGAAAAGAGAAGGGATCACAAAGTTTGAAAATGAAAACCGTTAAGGGCTGGCACATCCTAGACACCAGCTTCGGTTCAAATTTTCCCCTTCTCATTCCTTCCCAAGTGAGCACAGCTGCTGCAACAGGAGGTGCTCCAGGAGGATTTGGGCGACAGAGTAAGAGAGAGGGAGAGTGTTTTTGTTTCCCCGTGCACCCACTCTTTCTTTGTGAGTGTCCATGGCTGGCAGTGGTTAGATTCATTAGCTCTCACACCAAAAATAATGGCAAGCCCTTGCCTAGCAGGTTCACTGGACATATTACAGACATTACGCAGTGGATTCGCACCATAAAATAACCCCACAGCTTCACGCCAAGAACCACAGCCAGCAATTAACAATCTCTTGATCCACAAAAACAAAAAAAAGTCCTGTCTTATATCTATCCATATGTAGGCTTGCTCTGCAGTGAGGTCACTCCTCAGCAATGTGCCGAAGGGATCCTCAGGGAGCAGGCCGCTGAGTACCATATCTGTTTCGCACTGAAGTGTTCAGTCTAAAACCCCTTGTTTCCTGTTTTATTTGAGGTCAAGCTCAGAAGAACAGAACCCAAGCTTTGAAGGATGTAGGGGTGCCGGCCCACAAAGGTGTGTCTGAAAAAACCCATCTTTAGGATGTCATAAGTTGATGAAATCAAGGAATGACTAATATATATTAATAATCAGGAACCATTTAAGATATTTTCAGCATGTATCTGGAATTCACATAAATGTGTAATAAGATAAAGTGATTATTGGATAAAGATGATTCCAATCTCATCTGATACTGTAATTGCCAGGTTTGACTGTGGAGTCCCTTAGGCTGGTAGCAAGAGCAAGACTAAAAACTTAAAGACTTCATGTAAAGTTCCTCAGATTACTGTGTCCCTTAGCACCTGTCATCAGTTTACCGTTAATACTTTTGATATACAATATTTTATTGGGAATTTCATACAGTAGACTTATTTTCCACTTGCTTGTGCACAAGTGTTTTTTCCCCCACTTTGCTGCAACCCCAACATTTACGAAGAGGAATTGCGTGTGGCTGGGACTGTAGGTGAAAACAAGGTAAAAATATTGTGGGAGTATTCATTTGGCTTCAGAAATTAGCGAGACACTGGTGTTCTGGTGAAGGAGTACAGAGCTCACACTTGCATCATAACACCATGCATCAGGGAAGTGCTCCCTGCAGGAACATAGAGTAACCCTGTCAGATGTTGTAATTAAGATCTGATTGGTCTAATGTTTAAAATGCCCTCCTCAGTGGGGTCAAGTTGTTAAAGATTAATCTGGCCTCCCACAGATGGTAGTTGTTAGAGCCGGTGTTAATCCAGACACACTGAGCAGCACAGTAGATGATGCACAGTGCACCACTTGTTCTTCATGAACATGGTGTAAATCAGTCTCAGCTCCTTTTGGGGACGTGTAGGAACAGGGGTAGTAATTAACACCAGGGCTGGAATACAGGAGTTACATATATCTCAATGTTGAGTTGTGCAAACTGGAGTTAATACAAGAAATAATACACAATGGCAGAAATTAAATTTCTGACTCCTTTGAGACTTAATGATGTTGATGAAACATACACTTTTGTAAGAACCGACGCTGGAGATGCGAAACAGATACGGAGAGTGAACATTTAATTTACACAGACATGGAACAGGACAGGAACAGCATCAGAACTGGGTAAAACAAAGACATGAAAATCAATGCTGAAGCGGGGAACAACGCTAACAGACAGATATAGGGGAGGAAATTACACCGGTGATTGAGTCCAGGTGAGTGCAATGAATCGCTGATGCACGTGACAAGGGGAGCAGGTGTGCGTTATGATGGTGGCAGGAGTGCGTAATGCAGAGCAGCCTGGCACCCTCGAGTGACAGGGAGGGAGAGCAGGAGCAGGCGTGACAGTTTTAGGCTGATTTGACCATTCTCCATGACTCACTCCATAACTTGGAAGAACAAGTTTTTGGAATTGTAATGGGTCTAATCCCTAAGTTTTTTCCCTCTGACCTTTTGCTTGCTGATTAAAATTGAGCTGCATAACTGGGCATCTATTAACTCTGGCTTTGGATATTTTTTTTATTATGGCATTGGTCTTCTCACAACAGAAACTCTTAATTGTGTTAATAAAAGCACCAGACCTCTGCTTGGAAAATGGATCAACACATACTGCATCTGAAATGCCTGGATGTTGGACTTTTAAACTCTAAAGACTGACTAGAATGCTGAAAACCATTGAGACATTGAATGCTTTGGGCCATGGAAACATTGTATACTGTGTGCTACATGTGTTTTCACTGCTTTGCTAAGAAATAATCAAACAAATTTCATGCAGGTTAAAAATGTTTTTTTACTGGAATATTGTTATGCCAGTGTACCTACCCTAGGTTCTCCATGACTAAATCTGATAATTACAAAATAATTACATGTTTGTTATGGGATTGCAATGAGCACAGATAGTGGCTGCCGTATTGTTGGTGTCACATTGTACTCGGGTGTCACAACTTCCGTCGAAATTGGTGCCTCTCCTTGTTCGGGCAGCGTTGGCGGTCGACCCCCCTGGCTTTCTAGCCACCACCGATCTACATTTCTTTTTCCATTTGTTTTGTCTTGATTGTACACACCTGGTTTCCATTACGTTATATTCGCTATTAACCCTCTGGTTCCCACATGGTTTTGTGCGTGTTTGTTCTTTGTTAAGTAGTCGCTCTGTTGTGTCGAGCTGTAATATTTTCCCTGTATGGAATTTGTTTATGATTTTCCGAGTAAAGTACGTTGTTACTCAGTTCTGTGTCCTGCGCCTGACTCCGTCCTACCTGCTGCACACTGACACTTGACATCGGGACGTCATTTTGCGTCTTCCCCATTCCTTACTGACTGACTTATTTAATTTGCTAGAAAACTGATCCCCCAAAATTAAGTAATACCTACATGTAACTGAATGCTCAGATGGGAATAATCCAACTGGGTTCTCAGGACCAAGAAGCAGAAATATACTTAACTTTCTCTAAGGCTGTAGTACATGCATGTCAGTTCGTCAAATTTCTGCCCTGCTAGAGCTGCACTGGTTAACTGTAAGGGCTGTTATTGTGGGTATGACTAGGAGCAACAACGGCTCAGCCGCGAAGTGGTAGGCCACACAAGCTCACAGAACAGTGAGTGCTGAAGTGCATAGCACATAAAAACCGAGTCCCGAACTGCCTCTGGAAGCAATGTCAGCACAAGAACTGTTCGTCAGGGAGCTTCATGAAATGGGCTTCCATAGCCGAGCTGCGGCACACAAGCCTAAGATCACCATGTGCAATGCCAAGCATCGGCTGGAGTGGTGTAAAGCTCGCCGCCATTGGACTCTGGCGCAGTGGAAATGCGTTCTCTGGAGTGACAAATCTGGGTTTGGCAGATGCCAGGAGTAAGCTACCTGCCCCAATGCATACTGTAGTGCCAACTGTAAAGTTTGGTGGAGGAGGAATAATGGTCTGGGGCTGTTTTTAATAGTTTGGGCTAGGCCCTTTAGTTCCAGTGAAGGGAAATTTTAATGCTACAGCTTACAATGACATTCTAGACTATTTTGTGATTCCAACTTTGTGGCAACAGTTTGTGGAAGGCCCTTTCCTGTTTCAGCAGGACAATGCCCCCATGGACAAAGCAAGGTCCAAACAGAAATGGTTTGTCGAGATCGGTGTGGAAGAACTTGACTGGCCTGCACAGAGCCCTGACCTCAACCCCATCCAACACCTTTGGGATGAATTTGTATTTATATTTGTATTTATTAGGAAACCCCATTAGCTGCTGCCAAGGCAGCGGCTGCTCTTCCAGGGGTCAAAACATATTTAAGCACTTACATTACATATAAAACAAAATATAAAACAGTACATCATATAACATTATTACACCACTACATATCTACAATACAAAATGTTTAATACCACCATACAACAATATCACAATGTGTGCGTATGCATTTGCGTGTATCTTTTCACAGTCCGCTTTGTTCCATAAGATGTATTTACCCGTTGTTTAAATCTGATTCTACTTCTTGCATCAGTTACCTGATGTGGAATAGAGTTCCATGTAGTCATGACTCTATGTAGTACTGTGCGCCTCCCTGTTCTGGACTTGGGGACTGTGAAGAGACCTCTGGTGGCATGTCTTGTGGGGTATGCATGGGTGTTCGAGCTGTGTGCTCGTATTTTAAACAGACAGCTTGGTACATGTAGTTTGTCAACACCTCTTACAAAAACAAGTAGTGATGAAGTCAATCTCTCTTCCACTTTGAACCATGAGAGATTGACATGCATGTCATTAATGTTAGCTCTCTGTGTACTTTTAAGGGCCAGCTGTGCTGCCCTGTTCTGAGCCAACTGCAATTTGGCAGTCCCTCTTTGTGGCACCTGACCATATTACCGAACAGTAGTCCAGGTGCGACAAAACTAGGGCCTGTAGGACCTGCCTTGTTGATAGCGTTGTTAAGAAGGCAGAGCAGAGCTATATTATGGACAGTGCTTTACTTCTCCCTATCTTAACTACTGTTGTATCAATATGTTTTGATCATGACAGTTTACAATCCAGGGTTACTCCAAGCAGTTTAGTCACCTCAACTTGCTCAATTTCCAAATGATTAATTATGAGATGTAATAAGGTTTAGGGTTTAGTGAATGATTGGTCCCAAATACAATACTTTAAGTTTTGGAAATATTTAGGACTAACTTATTGAAAAAAGTAACGGGCCTAAACAACTACCCTGGAGAATTCCTGATTCTACCTAGATTGTTTGAGAGGCTTCCATTAAAGAAGACCCTCTGTGTTCTGTTAGAGAAGTAACTCTTCATCCACATTATAGCAGGAGGTGCAAAGCCATAACACATATGTTTTTCCAGCAGCACACTATGATTGATAATGTTAAAAGCTGCACTGAAATCTAACAAGACAGCCCAATCAGCACAATCATTTTGTCATCAATTTCTTTCAGCCAATCATTAGTAATTTCTGTAAATGCTGTGCTTGTTGAGTGTCCTTCCCTATAAGCATGCTGACAGTCTGTTGTCAATTTGTTTACTGTGAAATAACATGTTTTCTGGTCAAACCCCTATTTTTCCAGAAGTTTCTTCAGGGTTGGTAACAGGCTGATTGGTCGGCTATTTGAGCCAGTGAAGGGGTTTTTACTATTCTTGGGTAGCTGAATGACTTTGCTTCCCTTCAGGCCTGAGGGCACACAATTTCTAGTAGGCTTAAATTGAAGAAGATGAAAATAGTAGTGGCAGTATCATCTGCTATTATCCTCAGTAATTTTCCTTGCAGATTGTCAGACACCGGTGGCTTGTCATTTGTTGTTGTTGTCTGTTGTTCTGCCCCTGAACAGGCAGTTAACCCACTGTTCCTAGGCCGTCATTGAAAATAAGATATTTTTTCTTAACCTACTTGCCTAGTTAAATACATTTCAAATACATTTTAAAATGATGGAGCCGAGTTTGCCTTTTTTCCCTAAATGTAATTTACTATCATTCTTTATATTGCTTATTTTTGTTTCATATTTACTTTAGTCACATGATTTCTTAATTTGCCAATTAGTTTGGCTGCCAGACTTATTTGCCATACCTTTTTCCGATTCCTTCTCAACCATACAATTTTTCAATTCCTCATCGATCCAAGGGGAGGTAACAGTTTTTACAGTAATTGTCTTAATGGGTGCATGCTTATTAGTAACTGGAATAAGAAATTCCATAACTGAATGATGGGGCCGAGTTGGCTTTTTTCCCCAAAATGTCATTTAAGGTGCCATAAAGCTCTTTTCTATAATTCTTTCTATAATTTATCTTTGTTTCATAGTATAGTTTATTTGTATTTTTATTTATTTAAGTCAAATGATTCATGAATTTGCAGTACGTTTGCCAATCAGCTAGGCTGCCAGACTTATTTGCCATACCTTTTGCCTAAACCCTCTCAACCATACCATTTTTCAATTCCTCATCATGATTTTCTTAATGTGTGCGTGCTTATTAGTAACTGGAATAAGCAATTTCATAAATGTGTAAAGTGCAGTGTCTGCTTGCTCCTCATTACACACCACAGACCAGCAAATATTTTTTACATCATCAACATATGAATCACTACTGTCACGTTCTGACCTTAGTTCCTTTGTTTTGTCTTTTGTCTTTTGTTTTAGTATGGTCAGGGCGTGGGTTGGGTGGGTTGTCTATGTTAGTTTTCTATGATTTTCTATTTCTGTGTTTGGCCTGGTATAGTTCTCAATCAGAGGCAGCTGTCAATCGTTGTCCCTGATTGAGAACCATATTTAGGTAGCCTGTTTTCGATTGTGTTTTGTGGGTGGTTGTTTTCAGTCTTTGTGTGTCTACACCAGACAGAACTGTTCCGGTTGTTTCTTTGTTGTTTTGTTATTCAGTGTTCAGTTTACTTTATTAAAAAGATGAACACGTACCGCGCTGTGCATTGGTCCTCACCTTCTTCCACCACAGACGATCGTTACAACTACAAAACGTATTGTATACACTACAGGACATTAGGCTCAGGCTCTTTAACTTTGATTTTCCTAGATATGGCTACTATATTGTGATCACTACATCCGATGGATTTGGATACTGCTTTAAAGCAAATTTCTGCAGCATTAGTAAAGATGTGATTAATACATGTTGATGATTTCACTCCTTTGCTTTTTTAAATTAAATACCCTGATAGGTTTACTGACAACCTGAACCAGGTTGCAGGCACTGGTTACAGTTTGAAGTTTTTTCTTGAATGGGCTGCTTGATGAGAGCCAGTCAATATTTAAATCACCCAGAAAATATACTTCTCTGTTATCACATACATTATCAAGCATTTCACACATATCATCCAGATACTGACTTTTAGCACCTGGTGGTCTATAGCAGCTTCCCACAAGAACGGGCTTTAGGTGAGGCAGATGAACCTGTAGCCATATTACTTCAACAGTATTTAACATAAGATCGTCTCCAAACTTTACAGGAATGTGGTTCTGACTATAGACCGCAACACCGCCGCCACTGGCATTTCTGTCTTTTCGTAGATGTTACAACCACGTAATGCTACCACTGTATCATCAAAGGTATTATCTAAGTGAGTTTCAGAGATAGTCAGAATATGAATATCATCTGTTACAAGTGGACCTTGTTTCTCAGGCTGCATATGTTAATATGGGCTATTTTTAGCACTTTTCTGGGTTGCTTGATTATGTTTAATGCTTTACTTGGAAGCTTATCATAAGTAGACTTGCTCATGTTATTTATATTGGAGCTGATAGTGCAGGGTGAGCTGCACACATTGGTCTTCCAACTAGGGCACACCGCCTCAGTCCTAACAGTGTAACTCTAGTTCACAGACTCTTGATTACCACATACAATAGCTTTATTATCAACAGAGGTAATCAGGGAGACATGTATTAATTTACTTGACATTGTGTCTGCCAACGCCCCTAGGATAATGCGCATTTGATGCAGCGTTATGACGACTCATTGTCACAATGGTAGTGATTAAATGAGTTGGTCTTGGGTCATTGATATGTCATTGTGTAAGGGGTGCGTAACTGGTGGCAGGGAAGTCAGACGCAGGAGAGCAGAACTAGGTAATAACCGGAGCAGTTTAATTGCAAAACCAACGGCATAAAGAAATAACCAACATGGGTACAAAACCCGACGCGCACCAGTAAACATGTGCACAAGCACTTACAACAAACAATTCCACACAAAGACATGGGGGGAACAGAGGGTTAAATACACAACAATTCAGAGGGAAATGGAAACCAGGTGTGTAGGAAAACAAGACAAAACAAATGGAAAATTAAAAGTGGATCGGAGATGGCTAGAAGACCGGTGACGCCGACCGCTGAACGCCGCCCAAACAAGGAGAGGAACCGACTTCGGTGGAAGTCGTGACACATTGTTTCAACGCAGCCTTGAAATGTGTGGACAGAGTTCAGAAACCAAGAAGATTTGGATGGTTGCTGACTGTGAGCCAGGCCTAATCTCCCAACATCAGTGCCCGAACCTCACTAATGCTCTTGTGGATGAATGGAAGCAAGTCCCCTCAGAAATGTTCCAACATCTAGTGGAAAGCCTTCCCAGAATGTCGAAGGCTTTTATAGCAGCAAAAGGGGGACCAACTCCATATTAATGCCCAGGATTTTGGAATGAGGTGGTCGACGAGCAGGTGTCCACATACTTTTGGTCATGTAGTGTATTTACGTCAATAAACACTGTTAATTTAGGACTATTGTCAAATTATTTTCCGGTATTTGATATGTTGCATAGAGCATGGCCTTAAACTTGGACTTTCATGCTACAATATGATGACTGAAATTAAAGTATACCATGTAGAATTAGACAATGGTTCCTGCTGCTTTGTAGGCCATCTTTCTCACATGATTTGAGATATTTTATTTCAGACTTTTTATATGGTTCTGGAAATGAATGCACAAGAACACTTTTGCAGAGAACCGTGAGAATGTTAAATTTATATTCAGTGAGAAGCAGCCAAGGAGCTAATGCATCGCTCTATATTCTGACGAAATAGAAACTCCTGGTTGTGCTGGCAGGCCGGTCCTCCTGTGTTAATATGTGATCTGCATAACTCATCTCAATACCTGTTGGATAAGCTACAGTATTACCTACACGGATAGTGGCTGTTGTCAATTAGCTCATTTACAAATATGTGTGGGTGTGGGTGTGTGATACTATATGAGAGGTGATTAATTTAGCACTGCAGGTGTTGTGCCAACTTCCTGGCCAACTCAGTCATCATCTCCACTGCAACAGCTGTTCATGGCAACCTACAGTCACCAACTCAATATACCCAGGAGTGTGAGGAGGTTTTATCACGGGATTGAAGCAATTATATCAGGAGGGTTTTGGATTTGAGGTGTAAGCCAAAATGAATGCTGGCACATAAAACTCCTTCCCGGACTGTTGGAGTTGTTCAGCTGCTGATAAACAAAATGCACCTTTAATGCATCCCAGTCTGTGTCAAGTAAATTTAGCGTTCACAGTTACTGTTGTAGATAAGACAAGCTCATAGCTTAAGGTCTGTAATACCACTTAAAGGGTTGGGAGGACACCCTCTGGTTTTCTGACAGTGTTGTTTTTTATTCATATTGAGTTACACTATGTTCAAGCGGCCAGAACAACAAGTCTAGGGAGAAGGATGAGTGCCAACTGTAGTAACAAGTGTCTGGATACGCCATTAGAACTCAACACCTACTGTACGAATGCAACATTGGTTTTGGTTTTTACCTCATAAGTGTTCGACCATTGCAGAGGAAGTGTGATTCAACTAAATCTTTTCAGTTAGGGAATCGGTTACCTTGACCGGTAGAAAGACCTATACATACCGTAGCCAACAGTGCATTATTTCTGTGATGTGTGTTTGCAAAGTTTGTCTTGTTTGTTTTTTTTGTCTGCAGTCTGGAAAATGACACAGGGGAAGGTTATATGGAGAGAGCTGATGTTGTCTGGAATGCACATCAGCAGCACTAGAGAAAAGTTCTACTTTATGGAGGATCAGTGTTCAATTCCAACTCAACGTGCCTGTTATCTGTAGCCCTGCACTGAATTTGTATCCATTAAATGGATTGACAAGGCAAAGCCCGTCCAAACTTCTTGTTTTTGTTCAGTTCAATCTCTTGGCAAGCAAAGGTTGCATTTCTTTTGGACAAAAGTTTCAGCTATAGGCTTAACACATCGTTACCAATTTTAATAGTTATTCTGTCGTCCAAGACTTCAGAGAACACACAGACAGAGACCACAGTCGATCGCAAGAACAGGAGGAAAATACCTCTGTTGTTATGGTTGAACCAGAACATAAAGATAGATTAACACGGAAATGCATAGCATGGCATCCCACCAGCCAGCTCCAGCATTCCCTGGAGTGGTGGGTCTGCTGAAGGAAAGCTGTGGGAATCTGGATCTGACACAAACCAGGGGCTCATCGGCGTCGATCGGGGCCTGTGGAATTTTTATTGGAGTCGGACCCATATGTTAATACGCAACCAGGGGGGAAATCTCAATTCAAAAGGCTGTGTATCCTCAAAGTACGGCGGATGGCCGACCTGTGCTGTGTGAGCCTGTGATACCCGAGAGCGCTGCATAGGGAGTGCCAGTGTTTTATCTGATATGATCTCAGACTCTAGGCAAACATCCGACCTGGCGTGTGACTTTTAGCAGCTGCCCAGGGAATGTTCTGCTGCCCCGCAGAGCCGAGGGAGGGAAGACAGATACACAATGGGCACTGAACTGGGCCAGGTTTGGGTTCACCATCAGAGACACTTCTGACTTCTTAAATGGACAAAATACAGGAGATGGAGATGGAATAGTGGGGAAGGGGGAAGATGGGAAAGCAGGAAAAGTAAAGAAAGAAACTCCAAGGTTATTTCTGAAGCATATTTCCACTTCTGAATTTGACTTGACACTAATGCACTTCTAATGCACTTCCTCCTAGTGCACTAACCCTAATTTTACCAGCCTTTCCTTCAATCGTGTAGTGTCCCGTTTTGGTCAACAGTTACTCAAGACACTTTTCTCCCTCACATTGCCGTTGAATACTCAGAGAAGCTCAGGGGGCTCTGCTTTACATGTTTGTGGTTCTGCCACCGGTATATGCAAGGAATAGCCTATAGTTCAGAGTGATAAGTCAAACAAGCTATCAGATCACTTCCCCTGGAATTCGTTTTTTTTTCTTTCATGTTTTCACATTGTTTTCCCAGAACGTGAAAAAAGCGAATGATTGTCAAATTTTCTCTGATATGAGACGTGTAGTTTGTGAATGCTAACAGGATGTTAATGATAAACAGTCCGGCACACTTAACAGTTTAAGTCCACCTGTGCGGTCCAGAACTTGCAGAGCACAACAGCTGCTCCCATTCTTCCATCATGTCCTCTGCATATTTGTTGTTTTATGGTCAGTGGTGTTTTAGTTTCCTGACTTATTCATCTTTCCTGCAAGAAATGTTTCCTATGTTTCTTATTTACAGTTTGCCTTCATTACTCTCTGACATTAAACTGACCAACAACTGACTTTAAAGTTTCTGGCCAAAGAATGCAATAAGTGGTCCAAACAGACAATGGCTCCAGTGTTACTGGAAATAGCTAGCAGACTGTTAAAAGGACATGTGATATAGTACATTTTATCGTAATCGTGTTTTGAACAAAGCTTTATAGCTGCTTTGTTTCAACCTATTAACAACAATTTGCGATCTCCTTATGCACTGCTGAGTGAGTAAAGCCACTTTCTATGATAAGGACCTTGTTGTCGGACTAGGGCCTTAAATCAATACTTTATTTCACAAATTTACAATTGTGTGTCTATCATTTAGTTTATCACTGAAACTTCCCTATGAAATGAAGACCTCTGAAACTCAACTCTAGCATAGATCTAACCAAAAGTACAGCACGATTCGTTCCCAGTAGAGGATAAAATAAGGAAATAAGGGGCTTTGCCAAGCATCTGCTATGCTTTCTCCCTCTGGTCTATGAAGAAAGTAGCATGATATGTAGTAAACATCTTGAGGGCCAGAAAAGCCTTTTCTAATATATTCAGCAGGTCTTTTGTGGAGGTTATGCTAACACTAGAGCAGAGATTCCTGTGACATGTAGACAGTGATGTAGAGATACTGTAAGCACCCTCTCACCACCTCCTGATTATACCAAAATAGACTGACGAAAATGGTACTGTTACAATAATACTTGACCAATCAGGTAACAACTTGCTGCCCTCGATTTGTCATGTCAACCAGTAATTACAACTACAGTTTTGGTGAAAATATCAAAACCTACTTACTTTGACATCAGTGGTGGTCAGTGAGGGAGATTTTCTTTCATGAGCATGGCCTTATTTCTATTACAGCATGTTGGATGGCTCAATCATATTCCATTCACCAAGTTCAATGTAACAGCGATGGGTTTAGGCTACGACATGATACTCAAATTGTCCCTATACCCCTCATGAGGTTGCTACAACCTAGCCTATGAATGAAAGTTTACAACATAGGTGCACACAGGTCGAGAGACAAATTTGACAATGACATTCAATACTGCCTTGCACACACTTGCCTGCATCTAGCTGATATAGAGTGTAATTAGTAGTCCAACAGTTGCAAACAGTCTATTGGACAAATTCAGGTATGTTTATCCCCGTTTTGTTCCGTTTGTTACCGTTTAAGAAACATTTTTCAACAGAATCGGCGGAATGAATACACGCCTGATAACACGTAAACAGAGTTATTGTCACGTCCTGACCTTAGTTCCTTTTTTATGTCTCTATTTTAGTTTGGTCTGGGCGTGAGTTGGGGTGAGCATTCTATGTGTTGTTCTATGTTTTTGTATTTCTGTGTTTGGCCTGGTATGGTTCCCAATGAGAGGCAGCTGTTTATCATTGTCTCTGCCAGAGCCACACGTCGGTGAGGAGCTGCCAGAGCCGCTTGTCAGTCAGGAGCTGCCAGAGCCGCCCGTCAGTAAGGAGCTGCCGGAGCCGCCCGTCATTCTGGGGCCGCCGGAGCCGCCCTTCAGTCCGGCGCTGCCGGCGTCTCCCGTCTATTCGGTCCGAGGTCGGCCGAGGTCCCGTCTATTTGTCCGAGGTCGGCCGCGAGGGTCGCCGCTCCAAAGGCGCTACTTAAGTGGGCCAAGACTATGGTGGAGTGGGGTCCACGTCCCGCGCCAGAGCCGCCACCGCGGACAGATGCCCACCTGGGCTCAAGCTCAGGTTGGGGATGAACTCCCTCTCTCGGGAGTGATGCAGCAGCAAGCTGTTAGTCCCTCTACTGGGCCCAGTCCCCCTCCCATCTGCTGCCAGTCCTGGACGGGGGCATGAGTCGGACCGCTGGGACCACCTTGAATGGAGGGCGCATGACCTGCGTCAGGAGGTTGATAGCTTTGATTGTGACGACAGCTGTTCTCTGTTGGCTAGTGATAGGCTGTTCCTGGGGGACGATGCTTGCACTGTTCACCACCGTGAGCAGAGCTACCAGGCTGACAGGCCATCAGAAGACGCCAGCAGTGCTTCATCGCCCCCAGCCTTACCAAAGTGACCATGCTGCTGCAGGCCTACCTGTAGACTCTGCTTTCCTGGCTGCAGGAGGGCACATAGGAGCTCCTCCAGGAAGTGATGGAGGTGCTCGTCTGCTTTCCCTGCTCCAGAGGGATGTGGCCCCCGCCAATGGATGGGCCATGTTGCAGGTGGTAACCTCCCGATGCCATCTCTGGCTGGCCCAATCCCGTCTAACACCTGCTCTCCAGAGCATATTTTCCACTCACCCCCTCACCCCAGGGCTGACATTTGGCCCAGGGGTTGATGACATTCTAGAGCAGACTGATAAGGTTTGTAGGTACCGGGAGACCCTGAGACGGTTCATGCCGCGTCCTCAGGCCCCGGGTCCAATGCCACCCACCTGCATCCGAATAACGGTGGGGTCCCTCTCCTGCCACATTGCCTCATGTTAACGGACAAGAGCGGGGAGGGGCACAGCGTGAAGTGAAGCAACAGCCTGTTTTTCTCACACGGGTCTTCCCCGGTTTTTGCAGAGGTACTGGGCAATTGATCCCTCACTGGGTTCCTATTCCTCCAAGGAGGTCACAACATAAAATCTCCCAGGGCGTTGGACCCCTGCTCCATGGCCTTGTTTGCTTGGTTGAGCTTATGGCGTCCCTTTGTGACAGGTGTGATGGTGTCAACCGTCACCGGCATAGGGACGTGCCTGGGAGACCCAGGCGCTCTGGGAGCCAGAGGAGAGTCAGGCCCCGGCAGGACCCCTGTCACACTTTTCATCGGCCTTGGCCGCTTCTCCCGGTCGCAAAGGGCAAAGCGGGAGGAGGGTGTGGAGTCCCCCTGGCTGTTGTCCACAATGCCCGAGGGGTACCGACTCCAATTCCTCCGTCCTTCAGGGGCCTTCGTGTCACCCCGGTGGCCAACCCCCCCCCCCCCCTGAAGAAAACCCTGCGGCTGGAGATGTCCTCACTCCTTAACAAAATGCCATCTGCAGCATCGAGACATCAGAACGACTAGGTGGGTTCTACTCCACTTATATTGTGGTCCTATAAATAGACAGAGGGTTTCGACCAATTCTGGACCTTTGCAACCTCAATGGGTACTTGAAGGTACGGAAGTTTCACATGTTCTCCCCAGCCGCATGTTGCAGGCCGTGTCCATGGACCAGTAGTTTGTGACGCTGGACCTGAGGGATGCGTATTTCCATGTTCCTGTTCACCCAGCTCATTGGCAGTACCTCCAATTCACTTTCAAAGGGACGGTTTACGAATTCATGGTTCTCCCTTCGGCCTCTCCTTGGCACCCCGCACTTTCACAAAGTGCATGGATGCTGTCCTGGCACTTCTCACATCCTGAGGATTGTTGATCTTCAATTACCTGGACGATTGGCTGATTTGTGCCCCGACCAGGACCCAGGTCCTGTCAGACAGAGACATGCTCCTGACCCACATCGGTGGGCTGGACATTACTGTAAATGACAAGAAGAGTCATCTGACGCCCACCCAGAGGGTGGCCTTCATTGGCATGGAACTGGACTCAGTCCTCATGAGAGCATGCCTGCCCACCAGAAGGGTTCAGGCGATCTTATCTTGCCTCGACCACTTTCAGCAGGGGCGGGTGGTATTCGCCCTGACCTGCCAACGCCTGTTGGGCTTGCTGACGGCGGCCTCATTGAAGATTCCTCTAGGCCTGCTCCATCTCTGGCCTCTTCAAGGTTGTTCAACTCCCCCCGGCTACACCCGAAGCACCACCGTCACTGCCAGCTGCAGGTGACCACACAGGGCCTCAGGGCATTGTTGAGGTGGAGCTTTCACTCCTTTCTATCAGGTGGGGTGGAGATGCTGAGGATGTGCTACCAGGAGCTGGTCAGCAAAGACGCCTCCCAGATCGTCTGGGGGGGTGTGACCAAGGGCAGGTTGGCCAGCAGCTGTTGGCTACCCTCTAGGAGCCGCAGGCACATCAATACACTAGAGCACTGAGCTGTACTGCTGGCCCTGCTGGCCCGGTCTTTCCTTCCACATCTGAAACGAAGACATGTCCTGGTGAGAATGAACAACACCACAGTGGTGGCTTACATCAACCATCAGGGTGGACTGAGGTCCCACCGCCTCAATCTTATAGCACGGGAGCTCCTTCTCTGGGCTCAAGGGATGTCTAGCGTCTCTATGCACAGCGCACGTACCTGACATTCTGAGTGTGGCAACGGAGGGCCTGCCACCTTAGGACTGGAACCTACATCCCCAGGTGTAGGACAAGTTTGGGAGGGTGCAGGTGGACCTGTTTGCCTCCCTGGACAATGCACACTGCCCCCTGTGGTACTCCATGTCGGAGCCACCCCGGCCTCTGGGCTTGGCTGTTCTGACTCATGATTGGCCAGGGCTGGAGCTTTACGCATTCCCTATTTTCCCTTGATCCATGCTGTGCTGGACAAGACCAGGATGGCAAAGCATCGTCTGCTTCTGATGGCCCCATACTGGCCCAGATGACACTGATTCAGCCTTCTCCTGTACCTGTTGTCTGGGACACCACCTTGGCAACTTCCCCTGAGACCGGACTTGCTGTCTCAGGCTGGGGTAACTCTGTGGCATCTGAGGCCGCATGGCCTCAGTCTGTGGGCTTGGCCACCGAAGGAAACCAATGGTCCATATTAGGACTACAGGAGGGTGTAATGAACACCATGCAGAGCGCAAGGGCGCCAGCTACAACAGCGACATACCAGTTGCGCTGGCGGTTGACCTGCTCTTGGTGCACTGGTATTGAGGTTGTGCCCGAGTCATGCAGGGTGCAGTATGTCCTCCAACACCTGTAGTCTCACTTGGATGAGGGCTTGGCAGCCTCTACACAGAGGGTAATTGGCCGCAATATCGGCCTGCCATGTGGGGTGGATAAATAGGCCAGTGGGGCGCCATCCCTTGATCTCCAGGTTTATGAAGGGGGTTTGTCGCCTGTGTCCAGCTAGGACCCGCTCAATGGTGAGCTGGGATCTGGATGTGGTCTTGGCAGCTTTGGCAAAGACACTTTTCGAACCGTTGGAGGCTGCCTCCCCGAAACACCTCTCTATGAAGGTGGGTTTCTTGGTAGCGATTACTTCCATGAAGAGGGTGGGTGAGGTCCATGCTTTTTCGGTAAGTTCTGAGTGCTACCGGATGGACCCCGGGGGGAGGAGTATATTTCTCCGCACCAACCCTTCATGCCTCCCGAAGGTTCTGTCAGACAGGCATGTGAACATCCCTTTTATCCTGTCTGCTTATGACCCCCCGGCAGTGGCAGGGGAGTCTGGGCCTCCCTCCGACATGCTGTGCCCTGTGAGGGCACTGGCTGCCTATGTGGAGCGGACATGGTCAGTGAGTCCAGGGGGCTGGACTATCAAAGCAGAGGCTATCTCACTGGATCGTCGACATGATTACGACAGCATACCGCCTGGCTGGCATGCCAGTCCTGGGATCTGTGGTGGCACATTCAACACGAGGTGTGGCTGCATCCTGGGCTCTACTGAGAGGAGTGCCCCTCACTGATATCTGTGCTGCAGCAGGTTGGGCTTCCTATTGCAACTTTAATAGGTACTATCGGGTAATGTGGCACCTCCCTCTGCGGTTGGTTCAGCGGTCCTGGGCGTCGCCTCCCCTTCTGAGGACTGTCCGGGACCCCCCTTCCATATTGACGGTCCCTGCATCTCGGTCCCGCGCTGGTACTTCGCCGCTAGCTGGCCAGGTCCCTCTAGCACCGACTAATCTGGTACGGGTTTACCAATATATTGGAGTGATCCTATATAGTGAAACATATTGAAGGTTACTTATGTAACCATAGTTATGTGAGCTATATGGATCACTCCAATTCCACGGGGTAAATCTGTAAATCCTCACCTCGGATGTATTCCTCCGCTGTGGAGTGATACCAATATATTGGAGTGATCCAATATAGCTCACATAACCGTGGTTACATACTGTACGTAACCTTCGTTCACTTTCATAACAGTCACGTTGTATTCCTTCTCTTCCCTTTGCTTGTGGAGTTCAATGCACAACAAATCAGCTGTATGTGAACAGGCAAAAAAACCTTTCCAAACTAAACCTCTACAAACAGCCTACATCGTTGTCACCATATTAGCTAAAGTAACGTCATAGTCAGCATCGCTAATAGAACCAAGTCGTTAGTAAACCCGCTAAAATCATGCAGTAATGTTAGTCTCCAGTCAGTAAGCATTTACACCGTTGGGCCCTTGTGGCAATAAATTAGAGTTCCAAGAGTTCCAGTGTTGTGTTGGAAAGTCATAGCATCCTGTCTGTTTGAGCGGGGTGATTCAGTAGGCCAAACTAGCTAGCTGCATTCGCTAGCTAAGTAAGTGAAACTGAAAGTGAAAAGAATGACAATGTCTTTCTCTCTCTATTTGCTTCTCATTCATTTTGGAAGACATGAATTTGTTCAAAACTGTTCAACTATTGTTTTTCTTTGAGTCAACTACTCACCACATTTCATGCATTGCAGTGCTAGCTAGCTGTAGCTTATGCTTTCAGTACTAGATTAATTATCTGATCCTTTGATTGGGTGGACCACATGTCAGTTCATGCTGCAAAAGCTTTGATAGGCTGGAGGACTGATAAAGGCACAAGGCGAGACCCAAATGCAGACACAGGAGGCAGATGGTTGAGCTCCGATATTTATTATAACAAAAGCGGTAGGCAAAAGGCAGGTCGGGGACAGGCGAGAGTTCATAAACCAGGTCAGAGTCCAAACAGTACCAGGCGATAGGAAGGCTCAAGGTCAGAACAGGCAGGGGTGCAGTGATCAGGTCTGAGTCCAAACGGTACAAGGAAATAGGCAGGCTCGAGATCAGAACAGGCAGAGTGGTCAGGCAGGCGGATTCGGCGTCAGGATAGGCAAGGGTCAAAACCAGGAGGGCTAGGAAAAAACAGAGACTGGCAAAAATAGGAGCTAGGAAAAACGCTGGTTGACTTGGCAAAACAAGACGAACTGGCACAGAGAGACAGGAAACAGGGACAAATACACCAGGGACTAATGGGGAAAGCAGGTGGGTTGAAACAATCACAAAGAGGTGAAACAGATCAGGGTGTGACAGGATGTCCTCCGGAAGTTGTCATAATTACTGTGTAAGTCTATGGAAGGGGGTGGGAACCATGAGCCTCCTAGGTTATAGATTGAAGTCAATGTACCCAGAAGAGGACAGAAGCTAGCTGTCCTCCGGCTACACCATGGTGCTACCCTACAGAGTGCTGTTGAGGCTACCTTAGAACTCCTTTGCAAAATAATGTTTTAATCAGTTATTTGGTGACGATATTATATTTAGTTTAGTTTGATCGAAAAAGGATAATTTTAAGTGTTTTACATTTTGAATTATGAAATTCACTGAGGAGGATGGTCCTCCCCTTCTTCCTCTGAGGAGCCTCCACTGCTTGACATAACATTTCATATTTTATGTTTATCTTTGGCCTGGCTAGTCAGTTGGTTTTAGCTTGTATCATGTTTTAAGGAAAGACCCAGATGTGTCGAAGTAACAAAAGTTTATTACTACAGGGGGCAGGCAAAACGACAGGTCAAAGGCAGGCAGAGGTCAGTAATCAAGATCAGAGTCCAAAAGGTACAGAACGGCAGGCAGTCTCAGGGTCAGGACAGGGAGAGGTCAATAATCCAGTTGTGGTGGGACAAGGTACAGAACGGCAGGCAGACTCAGGGCAGGCAGAATGGTCAAAACTGGGAAAAGTAGAAAACAGGAAGTTTAGAAAAGACAGGAGCAAGGGGGAAAACGCTGGTAGGCTTGACGAACAAAACAAATTGGCAACAGACAAACAGAGAACACAGATATAAATACACAGGGGATAATGAGGTGAGATGGGAGTCACCTGGTGGGGGGTGGAGACAAGCACAAAGACAGGTGAAACAGGTGTGACAGTTTGTATAACATTTTAGTATAAATCCACCTCCAACTACAATCTGAGGACAGTCTCAGTTTCTAAAAGCCAAACGCACTGAACAAAACATTGTTTTGTTAGTTGGCTTAATTAGTTGGCTTAATTGTTAATTAGTTCTTAGTTGGCTTAATTGTCCATAATGACAAGATAGATATGCAACCCTAAGGATTTGTACAGATGTTTTCCCACTGTAACATAACCTTCACAACAGAATGAAGGTTGTATTCTTTATTTCTTTATTTCTTTCATCACATTCCCAGTGGGTCAGAAGTTTACACACACTCAATTAGTATTTGGTAGTATTGCCTTTAAATTGTTTTACTTTGGTCAAACATTTCAGGTAGCCTTCCACAAGCTTCCCAGTGGAATAAGTTGGGTGAATTTTGGCCCATTCCTCGTGACAGAGCTGGTGTAACTGAGTCAGGTTTGTAGGCCTCCTTGCTCACACATGCTTTTTCAGTTCTGCCCACAAGTTTTCTATAGGATTGAGATCAGGGCTTTGTGATGGCCACTCCAATACCTTGACTTTGTTGTCCTTAAGCCATTTTGCCACAACTTTGGAAGTATGCTTGGGGTCATTGTCCATTTGGAGGACCCATTTGCGACCAAGCTTTAACTGGTGTCTTGAGATGTTGCTTCAATATATCCACATAATTTGTCTTCCTCACGATGCCATCTATTTTATGAAGTGCACCAGTCCCTCCTGCAGCAAAGCACCTCCACAACATGATGCTGCTACCCCCGTGATTCACAGTTGGGATGATGTTCTTCGGTTTGTAAGCCTCCCCCTTTTTCCTCCAAACATAACGATGGTCATTATGGCCAAACAGTTCTGTTTTTGTTTCATCAGACCAGAGGACATTTTTCCAAAAAGTAAGATCTTTGTCCCCATTTGTCCAAGATGGCGTAGCAGTGAAGACGTATTTTGTTCGTGTCTCGTGTACTTTTGTATTTTTTGTATATATATTTCAATTTTATTTTCAATCTCTTTTCGATTTTAAATTTGATTATACCTTCCGGTAACCTGCCTCACCCAATATGATACAGTATCGCTATTATTTTTAATTTTAGAACACATTCAAGAACCTCCAGAAGCTAACCAGCTAATTAGCTATTCAGCCACCTTCAGGCCTACTCAGCTGTTCACCCGAACCCCACTCATACACGGCTAGAGCCCGATACTCCACCGGATCCTTGCTGTAAACTCTGGACCTTGGCACCGGATCACCGCTGCTACCAATTGGCTATAGTGGCTAACGCCACTGCCACGAAGCTAGCACCAGTTAGCCGTGAGCCAGGCGCATCTCCCGGCCAGCAAACTAAATTCTACAATACCTCTTTCGCCGTTTGGATTCTCTGTCGACACGGCACCCCGCCGCACCACCACGACTGGTCTGCCGACGAATACTCCATCCGCTGTGCCTCCAACCGGCCTCTGTCGGAGGGCTACTAACTTTAAACGCCTTGTCGCCTGCTAACATAGTGGCGGGTTCCCTGTTCCATCTACTGCTGCCACCTGGACACTATGATCACTTGGCTATATACAGTAGCTGATGCCTGCTGGACTGTCCATTAATCAAGGTACTCCATTCTGTTTATTTTTTTATCTGTCGGCCCCAGCCGCGAACTCAGGCTCTGTGTGTAGTTAATCCGACCCTCTCTGCCTAGTCATCGCCATTTTACCTGCTGTTGTTGTGTTAGCTGATTAGCTGCTGTTGTCTCACCTGTTGTTTTAGCTAGCTCTCCCAATCAACACCTGCGATTACTTTATGCCTCGCTGTATGTCTCTCTCAAATGTCAATATGCCTTGTATACTGGCCTTGTATACTGTTGTTCAGGTTAGTTATCATTGTTTTAGTTTACAATGGAGCCCCTAGTTACACTCTTCATACCTCTGATACCTCCTTTGTCCCACCTCCCACACATGTGGTGACCTCACCCATTACAACCAGCATGTCCAGAGATACAACCTCTCTTATCATCACCCAGTGCCTGGGCTTACCTCCGCTGTACCCGCACCCCACCATACCCCTGTCTGTGCATTATGTGTGTTCTACCATGCCCAGAAATCTGCTCCTTTTATTCTTTGTCCCCAACGTTCTAGGCGACCAGTTTTGATAGCCTTTATCCGCACCCCCATACTACTCCTCCTCTGTTCCGCGGGTGATGTGGAGGTAAACCCAGGCCCTGCATGTGCCCAGGCACCCTCATTTGTTGACTTCTGTGATCAAAAAAGCCTTGGTTTCATGCATGTCAACATCAGAAGCCTCCTCCCTAAGTTTGTTTTACTCACTGCTTTAGCACACTCTGCCAACCCTGATGTCCATGCCGTGTCTGAATCCTGGCTTAGGAAGGCCACCAAAAATTCTGAGATTTCCATACCCAACTATAACATTTTCCGTCAAGATAGAACTGCCAAAGGGGGAGGAGTTGCAGTCTACTGCAGCGATAGCCTGCAAAGTAATGTCATACTTTCCAGGTCCATACCCAAACAGTTCGAACTACTAATTTAAAAAATTACTCTCTTCAGAAATAAGTCTCTCACTGTTGCCGCCTGCTACCGCCTGTGCCCTGGACACCATTTGTGAATTGATCGCCCCCCATCTTGCTTCAGAGTTTGTTCTGTTAGGTGACCTAAACTGGGATATGCTTTTAACACCCCGGCAGTCCTACAATCTAAGCTAGATGCCCTCAATCTCACACAAATCATCAAGGAACCCACCAGGTACAACCCTAAATCTGTAAACAAGGGCACCCTCATAGACGTTATCCTGACCAACTCGCCCTCCAAATACACCTCCGCTGTCTTCAACCAGGATCTCAGCGATCACTGCCTCATTGCCTGTATCCGCTACTGGTCCGCAGTCAAACGACCACCCCTCATCACTGTCAAACGCTCCCTAAAACACTTCTGCGAGCAGGCCTTTCTAATCGACCTGGCCCGGGTATCCTGGAAGGATATTGACCTCATCCCGTCAGTTGAGGATGCCTGGTCATTCTTTTAAAGTAACTTCCTCACCATCTTAGATAAGCATGCTCCGTTCAAAAAATGCAGAACTAAGAACAGATATAGCCCTTGGTTCACTCCAGACCTGACTGTCCTCGACCAGTACAAAAACATCCTGTGGCAGACTGCAATAGCATCGAATAGTCCCCGCGATATGCAACTGGTCAGGGAAGTCAGGAACCAATACACGCAGTCAGTCAGGAACGCAAAGGCCAGCTTTTTCAAGCAGAAATGTGCATGTAGCTCTGTAGCTATAACTCCAAAAAGTTATGGGACACTGTAAAGTCCATGGAGAACAAGAGCACCTCCTCCCAGCTGCCCACTGCACTGAGGCTAGGTAACACGGTCACCACCGATAAATCCGTGACAATCGAAACCTTCAACAAGCAATTCTCAACGGCTGGCCATGCCTTCCTCCTGGCTACTCCAACCTCGGCCAACAGCTCCCCCCCCGCAGCTACTCGCCCAAGCCTCCCCAGCTTCTCCTTTACCCACATCCAGATAGCAGATGTTCTGAAAGAGCTGCAAAACCTGGACCTGGCCAAGGCTTTCGACTCTGTCAATCACCATATTCTTATCGGCAGACTCAGTAGCCTCGGCTTTTCTGATGACTGCCTTGCCTGGTTCACCAATTACTTTGCAGACAGAGTTCAGTGTGTCAAATCGGAGGGCATGTTGTCCGGTCCTCTGCCAGTCTCTATGGGGGTGCCACAGGGTTCAATTCTCGGGCTGACTCTTTTTTCTTTTCTCTGTATATATCAATGATGTTGCTCTTGCTGCGGGCGATTCCCTGATCCACCTCTACGCAGACGACACCATTCTGTATACTTCTGGCCCTTCCTTGGACACTGTGCTATCTAACCGCCAAACGAGCTTCAATGCCATACAACACTCCTTCCGTGGCCTTCAACTGCTCTTAAACGCCATTAAAACCAAATGCCTGCACCCGCACGCACGACTAGCATCACCACCCTGGATGGTTCCGACCTAGAATATGTGGACATCTATGAGTACCTAGGTGTCTGGCTAGCTGTAAACTCTCCTTCCAGACTCATATCAAACATCTCCAATCTAAAATCAAATCTAGAGTCTTTCAATTCCGCAACAAAGCCTCCTTCACTCACGCCGCCAAACTTCCCCTAGTAAAACTGACTATCCTACCGATCCTCGACTTCGGCGATGTCATCTACAAAATAGCTTCCAATACTCTACTCAGCAAACTGGATGCAATTTATCACAGTGCCATCCGTTTTGTTACTAAAGCACCTTATACCACCCACCACTGCGACTTGTATGCTCTAGTCGGCTGGCCCTCGCTACATATTCGTCGCCAGACCCACTGGCTCCAGGTCATCTAGAAGTCCATGCTAGGTAAAGCTCCGCCTTATCTCAGTTCACTGGCCACGATGGCAACACCCACCCGTAGCACGCGCTCCAGCAGGTGTATCTCACTGATCATCCCTAAAGCCAACACCTCAGTTGGTCGCCTTTCCTTCCAGTTCTCTGCTGCCTGTGACTGGAACGAATTGCAAAAATCGCTGAAGTTGGAGACTTATTTCCCTCACCAATTTTAAACATCTGCTATCTGAGCAGCTAACCGATCGCTGCAGCTGTACATAGTCCATCGGTAAATAGTCCACCCAATTTACCTACCTCATCCCCATACTGTTTTTATTTATTTTATGCTCTTTTGCACACCAGTATCTCTACCTGCACATGAACATCTGATCATTTATCACTCGTGTTAATCTGCAAAATTGTAATTATTCGCCTACCACCTCATGCCTTTTGCACACAATGTATATAGACTATTTTTTTATTTTTCTACTGTGTTATTGACTTGTTTATTATGTACTCCATGTGTAACTCTGTGTTGTTGTCTGTTCACACTGCTATGCTTTATCTTGACCAGGTCGCAGTTGTAAATGAGAACTTGTTCTCAACTAGCCTACCTGGTTAAATAAAGGTGAAATAAAAAAATTAAAATGTGCAGTTGCAAACCGTAGTCTGGCTTTTTTATAGCGGTTTTGAAGCAGTGGCTTCTTCCTTGCTGAGCGGCCTTTCAGGTTATATCGATAATGGACTAATTTTACTATGGATATAGATACTTCTGTACCGGTTTCCTCCAGCATCTACACAAGGTCCTTTGCTCTTGTTCTGGGATTGATTTTCACTTTTCGCACCAAAGTACGCTCATCTCTAGGGGACAGAGCGCGTCTCCTTCCTGAGCGGTATGATGGCTGCGTGGTCCCATGGTGTTTAGACTTGCATACTATTGTTTGTATAGATGAACATGGTATCTTCAGGAGTTTGGAAATTGCTTCCAGACTGAGGTCTACCATTTATTTTCTGAGGTCTTGCCTGATTTCTTTCGACTTTCCCATGACGTCAAGCAATGAGGCACTGAGTTTGAAGGAAGGCCTTAAAAATACATCCACAGGTACACCTCCAATTTACTCAAATTATGTCAATTAGCCCATCAGAAGCTTCGAAAGCCATGACATAATTTTCTGGAATTTTCCAAGCTGTTTAAAGGCACAGTCAACTTCCGACCCACTGGAATTGTGATACAGTGAATTATAAGTCAAATCAAATCAATTTTATTTATATAGCCCTTCGTACATCAGCTGATATCTCAAAGTGCTGTACAGAAACCCAGCCTAAAACCCCCAAACAGCAAGCAATGCAGGTGTAGAAGCACGGTGGCTAGGAAAAACTCCCTAGAAAGGCCAAAACCTAGGAAGAAACCTAGAGAGGATATGTTGCGACGTGGATAACAATATCTCTATACTATATAAAGTCGGTAGCCCTGCCCCCTGGTAAACAGTGTATGATCGCTGGATGATTTGTTTTAAGTCTAATACTGCGGGTAATGGAGCTGCCACTGACTAGAGTTTTCAATTTGTCAGAGCTAATGGTGGGAAGCTTCAGCGTCTCAGACCCCGTAACGGGAGGAGTAGTAACGGGAGGAGTAGAGACAAGAGAAGGCTCGGCGTCTGACTCCGACTCGTTTCTTATTGGGGAAAACCGGTTGAAAGTTTCTGTCGGCTGAATGAGCGACACCGGTTGAGCATTCCTACAGCATTTCCCTCCAGAAACCATAAGAAAGTTGTCCGGCTGCGTGGACCGTGCGAAGGGATTTATACTAACCTGGTGGCACAGACGCTGTTTCATCCTTTCCTAACGATTGCATCTGAAGCTGGGCTTGTAGCACAGCTATCCTCGTAGTAAGGCGATCGTTCTCCTGTATATTATGAGTACAGCGACTGCAATTAGAAGGCATCATGTTAATGTTACTACTTAGCTTCGGCTGTTGGAGGTCCTGAAGAACCATGTCCAGATAAAGCGCCCGGAGTAAAAAGTTGAATTTTTTTTTTTGGGGGGGGGAACCAAAAATATAAACGGTAATTAAAAAGTAAAAACCGTAAAGTTGTCAGGTAGCAAAGTAAGGTTGGCAACAAAACGCACAGCAACACGTAAACAAGTCTGCAAGTTGTGACCGGAAGTGAAATAATCTGTCTGTAAACGATTGTTGGAAAAATTACATGTGTCATGCACAAAGTAGATGTCCTAACCGACTTGCCAAAACTATAGTTTGTTAACAAGAAATTTGTGGAGTGGTTGAAAAACGAGTTTTAATGACTCCAACCCAAGTGTATGTTAACTTCAACTGTATATTTATGCGAATAGATTACACTATGATTAATTAATCTTATTGCAATAAGATTCATCTTATATTGATGTTGTATATTTTGTTGTTCATTCAATTCTGTAAGGGGTTGTTAAACTTGGCTCACATGGAGTTCAACAAAGTTGAAATCAAATGGTATTGAAATGTGGCCTATTAATTTTGACAGTTGGATGACTGCATTGGTATGTAACACATGCCGTCTATGGCCCCTTGAGTTTACATACAAATAAAAGTTGGCAGAAACATGAAAAATGTCATGTGAATGTGTATGTCTTTAATTAAATTACCCGAAAAATAAAAGTGACTCAATCACCTGTTGTCACGGTTTTCTTCCGTCGAAAGAGAGGACCAAAATGCAGCGTGCCGAACCAGCCCTATCTGGTGCAAACAAACACAGAGACAGGAACAATCACCCACAAAACCCAACACCAAACAGGCTACCTAAATATGGTTCCCAATCAGAGACAATGACTAACACCTGCCTCTGATTGAGAACCATATCAGGCCAAACACAGAAACAGACAAACTAGACACACAACATGCCCACTCAGATCACACCCTGACCAACCAAAACATAGAAACATACAAAGCAAACTATGGTCAGGGTGTGACACCTGTCAATATGACGTTTGTCCCTTCCACCTTCCCCTTTATACCCACTATTTCCAATCCTTGGCACGAGTATACGAAGGGAGATGTTTCTGTTGGGTTATTTTTTTTAATAATGATTGGTTATTGGGGCAGATATTTTAGTCACCATGGGGCTTCCTGACAGCTTAAATGGGCCTAACATAATAGGGAGCACAGTTGGCTTTTGGACAGTATTCCTGCTGTTTTGGGGGTTGGACTGTTCAAGCCAAGATAAAGCCTGAAGACATGCTTCCCAACCAGACCTGCTCCCTCCTGACATGTTTATAGCGGTTTGCAAGGATCGGGAAGGGGTCAAATGGTCATGTCCGTCTCATAAGTCTGTCACCGACAGCCAACCACACAATCATTATTGTAGTTTACCTTTCCATTGCTGTAGCATGCCAAACATCACCCCAGACACTGTAAACTCTCCAGTCTAACCTCACTTCTGACTGGGTTGTGGTGTGAAATTCTGAAATCATGAATTTTACAACTGTTGGATAAAACATCAGGGCTTGTTAGAGAGATGTTTTATGTGGAACAGGACCTGTAGTTCGTGATTTGTGAAGCAAAAGAAACACAAATTCTTGACTCCCTTTCTCTGTAGTCCATGGGGGCTAAAACAGCCTAACTGGTCCACGGCCTATAGCCAGCCTTCACTCTAATCCAAGGTCTCGGGAGGAAAAGGTTTTTCAAGGTGTCTGCACAGCTGGATAAACCAGTCAGGAAATCTTGGCCTCCGATGGCCAAAAAACTGCATTGTGTGATCATTGGGCTAATCATGTTTTTGCAACTTACGTAAACAGAGTTCATGTGAGAATGCCTTCGTCTATTGTCAGAGTCCGAATCAAAAGATTTAAAGGCTCTAAATATATCCAGATGAGACGCTGGCCTCCCACAATTCATCTGTTAAGCATCCATCTTATTAGTCAAGGTTTGATTACCATTTCATCATACTATCCAACACCAGACTTCCAGCACTGTGGGATAAACTGATTGACAGAAATGGATGCATCATGGTAAAAGGGCTGCCAAACCAGGCTATATTTCATAATATTGGAAACACTACTCTGAAGGAAAAATACCTGCAATATGCAACATATTATTTTCACACTACATCAACTATTGTTTGTAAATTGGCGGCGGCCAACATGTCCCAATGTAATAAGAGCACTGGATTATAGCGAGTAATTTCTGTCACAACAGAGACTACCTACCCTTTTTGTCCATCACTGTCTCTTTAAGAAACTGTGATTTATAACCATCATTAGCTTTGTGTTGATACTCCAATCTATTTGGCAATATTAGGAGTCCTGTTATCTTTTGTTTATGTTACCTTTTCCTCTCAGCGTCAGGGATCAAATGTCTTTTTGATGAGCCTTTGAAAGGCCATCAGACATCAACATGTCCAACAGCATAACCAAGAGTGGTTTCAGTACATCACAGTGGTGGGTTTGTGTCACCATGAAACATGTGGCTCAATACTGTGGGCAGTATTATTAAACTAATACAGTTTACAATGCCACAAAATTGGTCACTTCACTTGGCTTGAGTTTAATGGCAGTCTCTGGTGAGATCACTCAATCGAGCCTGGGAATTCTCTTAAAGCCAGCCATTCCCAACTTATTTTCTGCACCATAGATTGAATTTCAAAGTCTGTTTTTATGTTAGTTTGCCAAATACAACAATGCCTTGATTAGGTTGTCATATTTCTAGGAATCATTGTTGTGCCAGTCCAGAGAAAAGCTCAGACGAAGGCCAAGAAGCCTACACATAAAGCTTAATAAAGAACAGTGATAGTAACACAAGCAGTGTGCGGGTTTCTCGTTTCTTTCATGTGCTAGTCCAGATAACAAATATTGAGGTACATACAGTATAACGGAATACTGCCATGGGTTCTTTCACTTGGTCTGTATGGTCTGGTACTGGCATGGCGTGAGACTGTGTTGTCAATGTTTTGACCTTCGTTTGATATTTTCTCTGGAGAGAATAGAAATATGAAGTCAATGCCAGAAGGAAATAGATTTGCCTATTTAAAATGATAATAGGGTGTTTTTCGCTAGTTAAAATATACCTAGAGCTCAATCCCCTGCAGTTAAATCTATTTCTCATGACAGAATAAAAAGCCTCACAAAATTGGACCATTAACGAAGGTGCACAGGGAATTCGGGAAATCAATGGCCTATTGCTGCAATAGTCATCCAATGGACAACTAACTTCACAAAGATTGATGCCCTTTAAAACGATGGGTTGTAATAACATTGATAGTATCCCTTAAGTTCTCAGATAAAGGGGCTGTTCTGAAGCTTTAGTCAGAACTTATAAAATCCTAAAACATTTGACATGCAGATCTCAAATGGGTCAAAACGGACTGTTGCAATTTTTTCATCCTCCAATAATTTTCCTCCTCTGCTAACTATAAGTGGAGAGAGAGAAGGAAACAACTTCCCCCATTGTTTTTTATTTTATTGGAAGGACTATTGTACTGTAAGTTTCCTCCGAAGTAGAGGAAAAGCAGGGTCATCTACAGTGGCCTACTATAGCAGTCACCCACCCCCAGCATTCCGGAGGGTAAAGAGAGAGAAAGAGATGGGGGAGAGAGGGAAAGAAAGAGAGAGAAGGATTGTGGTTGGTGTGGCCTTAATTGGTTCCCAAGGTGGATGTGGCAGTTCCTTCGTGATTGTTTCTGTGAGGCAGCTTGTTGGCAAGTACTGTATCTCCTCTTGGAGTGGGTCTAGTGTGAGAATATGCCAGTTTATCCGGTGATTGGGTCTGTTTTTCAAATTCTTGTTCCACATTGGTGTTAATGAAAGTCAGCCATCGCCATCCATTCATTGCGCTGTATCTCGCTCTGGGGGCAGACTGTAAAGGGGGACAAAAGGAAGTAGTAACAATGTCCAGGAAGTGTGTATGTATCAGAAATGAAAGGCTATGAGACGAGGTCCACTTAAGCATATGGATGGCGGTACAGTATAATGGGTCAGGAGGTACTTTATACAGCAGTGATTCCCTCTCCCTCTCTCTCTTCCTCGCTCCCTCTTTCTCTCCTGGCCTCTCTCTGGTGGCACCCTGCCGGACCAGCCTGCCTGCGTGTCTTCTAGAAGCCCTAAGAAATCTGCTGATAAGTCCCAGCTCAAACATTCCCCAAACATTCTAATATTATCATTATTAGTGTTATGAATCTGATATCATCGCTTCGCTTCAGTTTGCCAATTATGTTATTTTTGTTGGGAAGGGATGGGATGGAGGAATAGGCTAGATGGAGAGAGAGAGATGTGTGGCAGGGCAGTATGAAGTAGGCGGAATACCATGAAAATATTGTGGGTTTTGTAGATGGGAAATGTCAAAGGTCAAGTGGAATTATGTATATTATGAGGTCAGAGGTGAGCAGATTAGTTGTACTGTAATACCATGACATATAATGCACTTATCTACTTCTCTTGTCTGGCAGCTTCTTTCTTGAGCTAAAACAATGTGAAAGACTGGTCGGTTCATAGAGACTGTTTCAAAGGGAACTAGTGTGTTAAATCATAGGGCAGAAATGTCTGCCATGCTGAAATCTGAAGTTGATAAGCTCGTTATTTAGTTCCCATAGCCCTGGGAAACGGATGAGGTTTGAATACCCTGAATGTGACCCAGAGTAGGATTTCCTGTAGAGGAAAACAGGGTCATCAACTACAGTGACCTACTATAGCAGTCACCGACCCCCCAAAGTTTAGCAGTCTTGTACTGTGGTTACTATCCAAAGATTAATCTAAACCTAAGGTTGGACTGCAGAAATACTCAGATATTCTTCAGAAAACCTTTTCATTAATAAATTAGCCTACAGGCCTTCAGGTTATGTTTTTGAGGGCCAACACCTGCCATTGGTTTATGAGAACATGATCCCTAAGAGGCTTAGACCTGAATGTTCATGTCATTGAAAGTATGACCAAAATGTAACCACAAAGGCTGAAGTAGAAGAGGGAAAAAACTCCAACAAGAGCATGAGCTGCTACATGCACTTTGAATTGGATAAGATGGATGAAATTGACTTAAACCTAAAATTCTTGTACAATTTCCTTTCAAACATGACTCGCCCATTCTGTTGCCTAGTCCAGGTTCTACTCTGACCAGTATTCATCGCCCTCTTCATGGTGCCCACCTGGGCTTGGATGCTTGATGAAACACTTCGGGCCCTACATTGTGGAGGCAGTAATGTCATTGCAGAGGAACAACATCTGGAGTGTGGTCTGGGCGTCTCCAGAGAGTTCTGGAGGCTTGCCAGTGGGCCCTGTTCTGTTCAGCCCTGGTCTGCTCTGTTCTGCTGTGTTCGTCCAACAGTGACAGTGGGGTTCTATGTTGACATTCTAACTGGAAGGAACAACCATCTGCACCATGGCCATGGGCTCTGGAACTTGCTGGAGCTCTGGAACTCTTTGCACATGTGTAGGCAGGGTTCTACCCAAAGAATGTAAGAGTGGCGCTGCGCCATCTTGTGGACTTCCCACGCCACTATGTAAAAAATCTATAAAAATGTTTTATTTGTTATCATGTAAGGTTCTAGATTGAGGGAAATTGTGGTTGCAGGTGTTAAAAAACACAGTACTCAACAGTACCACCTTGTTAAAAAATCCTGGGGAGAACCCCGGTGGGGTTCTGACTTACTCTCCAGTCTTACTTATTGACAGGACAGTCCAGGAGACAGGACAGGGATCATGGAGGTGGATTCTTGAAAGCTTGAAATGGAAAGTCTTTAACACATTTCAGATGAACCTTGTGAGAAACTATAAGCATCAGGTTGTGATCAACCTCCTTCAATCCCAAATAGAATAGAAGACATTGATCCTGCCAGTTTTGTTGGTCAATTGCGACTCATACATGTGTTTTAAGTCTGTCTGGACAATGTCATCACCACTGAATCAAATGAAGATAAACTGCTTGCAACTAGGGCGTGCATTTGCAACGTCTGGAGAACCTGAAAGGATCGGCCAAGCCCAATCTGTGATTATTGGACCGATAACTATCTCAGTACAGAGCCAGTGCTGCAGAACCCCACAGAAGAGACGTAAAACACTTCTCCATCAATCAACTGGAACAAAGGATCATTGTATCACTTTGCAAACAGTGTATTCAGCCGTAAATTTCGCCTTCATGCTTCAAGAAATACGCAGGAAAACAACACCATCTGTGTCAGTACTTTATTTCTTTGAAACTTAATCCTTCTTCAAGGCAGCTGAGCCACTTCACTCTACATGCTACTGATAAAGCCTAAATGTTTCTGATAGGAGAACGGATACTGAGACTCTGGCTGCCCAATTGTATGATCTGTGTGAGTGGGGGGAGGGGGTGGGGGGGCCTTAGGTGTCAGATGATTACTGAACTTCTTTAAATTGATTCAGTCAGTTAGGGCCGGGCAAAGAAAACCCATCCAACAGAAACCACTAGCTCCATTGTTCAGTAGGACCAAGACCTTAGGAATTCCTCCCTAAAGTAATCATAAGATGATCATGTAAAATACAGTGCCTTGCGAAAGTATTCGGCCCCCTTGAACTTTGCGACCTTTTGCCACATTTCAGGCTTCAAACATAAAGATAGAAAACTGTATTTTTTTGTGAAGAATCAACAACAAGTGGGACACAATCATGAAGTGGAACGACATTTATTGGATATTTCAAACTTTTTTAACAAATCAAAAACTGAAAAATTGGGCGTGCAAAATTATTCAGCCCCTTTACTTTCAGTACAGCAAACTCTCTCCAAAAGTTCAGTGAGGATCTCTGAATGATCCAATGTTGACCTAAATGATTAATGATGATAAATACAATCCACCTGTGTGTAATCAAGTCTCCGTATAAATGCACCTGCACTGTAATAGTCTCAGAGGTCCGTTTAAAGCGTAAAGAGCATCATGAAGAACATGGAACACACCAGGCAGGTCCGAGATACTGTTGTGAAGAAGTTTAAAGCCGGATTTGGATACAAAAGATTTCCCAAGCTTTAAACATCCCAAGGAGCACTGTGCAAGCGATAATATTGAAATGGAAGGAGTATCAGACCACTGCAAATCTACCAAGACCTGGCCGTCCCTCTAAACTTTCAGCTCATACAAGGAGAAGACTGATCAGAGATGCAGCCAAGAGGCCCATGATCACTCTGGATGAACTGCAGAGATCTACAGCTGAGGTGGGAGACTCTGTCCATAGGACAACAATCAGTCGTATATTGCACAAATCTGGCCTTTATGGAAGAGTGGCAAGAAGAAAGCCATTTCTTAAAGATATCCATAAAAAGTGTCGTTTAAAGTTTGCCACAAGCCACCTGGGAGACACACCAAACATGTGGAAGAAGGTGCTGCTCTGGTCAGATGAAACCAAAATTGAACTTTTTGGCAACAATGCAAAACGTTAAGTTTGGCGTAAAAGCAACACAGCTGAACACACCATCCCCACTGTCAAACATGGTGGTGGAAGCATCATGGTTTGGGCCTGCTTTTCTTCAGCAGGGACAGGGAAGATGGTTAAAATTGATGGGAAGATGGATGGAGCCAAATACAGGACCATTCTGGAAGAAAACCTGATGGAGTCTGCAAAAGACCTGAGACTGGGACGGAGATTTGTCTTCCAAACAAGACAATGATCCAAAACATAAAGCAAAATCTACAATGGAATGGTTCAAAAATAAACATATCCAGGTGTTAGAATGGCCAAGTCAAAGTCCAGACCTGAATCCAATCGAGAATCTGTGGAAAGAACTGAAAACTGCTGTTCACAAATGCTCTCCATCCAACCTCACTGAGCTCGAGCTGTTTTGCAAGGAGGAATGGGAAAAAATTTCAGTCTCTCGATGTGCAAAACTGATAGAGACATACCCCAAGCGACTTACAGCTGTAATCGCAGCAAAAGGTGGCGCTACAAAGTATTAACTTAAGGGGGCTGAATAATTTTGCACGCCCAATTTTTCAGTTTTTGATTTGTTAAAAAAGTTAGAAATATCCAATAAATGTCGTTCCACTTCATGATTGTGTCCCACTTGTTGTTGATTCTTCACAAAAAAATAAAGTTTTATATCTTTGTTTGAAGCCTGAAATGTGGCAAAAGGTCGCAAAGTTCAAGGGGGCGAATACTTTCGCAAGGCACCGTATGTGGCTTGGAATAGAATAGTCAAGGGTTGTACATAGCTTAAATATTTAAGTAGACTTTAACTTGAGAAATGTATCTAATATTGTTTAAGTCTCTGTCGACCCCAGAGGCCATAGGATGCCCAATTGTTTCACATAATATTGTATGGGTTAAACATACATCAAATAGACATTTATGACCTCTACCTTTTGTGTACAATAATACTAAGCTTTCAACAGGTCTGTCCGTTGTAATGATTATGTCTGGGACTGAGAAGTGTTAGTAATTTTATTGCGATGACCAGTACATTTATTAATTAACACTGAATGCATTCAAAGTGTTTAACTCTATTCCTAGACTACAATATTAAAATGTATCAAATAACTAAAGTAATATCTACAGTAACATTGTTATTCCTCTCGAAGCTACATACACACCCTGTTGGATGTCTTGTGTAGGTCAAGATCTGTAATGGATTGTTCGCAGGTTGGAGTGCATCTACATTCCACTGCAATTACTCATTTGTTAGCCTAATTAATCACATTGCTATCCTGATTGTGCTAGCATGGACATTAGCAGCCAACACAGGAAGATATGCCAGATACGGGTCATTTTAAGGTGCAGTCATGACCTACGCTGTAACTCCGTTGGCCTCGAAATTTATTTCGGTATTTTGAAAGTTATATATCTTGAATACTTTTTTACTGACATGGGAAACATTTTGGGACTATATCAACAACGGACTAATGAAACTGTCACGTCCTGACCATAGAAAGCCTGTATTTTCTATGGTAGAGTAGGTCAGTGCGTGACTAGGGGTTTTAGTCTAGTTTATATTTTCTATGTGGGGTTCTAGGTTTTATTTTCTATGTTGGGGTTTGTGTATGATTCCCAATTAGAGGCAGCTGGTAATCGTTGTCTCTAATTGGGGATCATAATTTAAGTTGTATTTTTCCACCTGTGGTTTATGGGATATTGTTTATGTTTAGTTGCCGGTTAGCACTGCATTGTCGTCACGGTTCGTTTATTCTTTATTGTTTTGTCTTTTCTAAAGTTTCACTTCTTTAATAAATTATGTGGAACTCAAAGTACGCTGTGCCTTGGTCCGACATTCATTAGAACGAACGTGACAGAAACAAATAACAAAATATACTTTTTGGGTGGAGTTTTTCTTTAATATATAGTGTGTTGTTATTGTCTCAACGTCTTGAACTACCGTATATTGTGTACATCTAGCTAGATAATCGTATCTTGTAATTTACAGTGGTGGAAAAAGTACATGTGTATCAAGCTCTATCGGAGAGTTTGCAGGTTTTCAGGCAATTCAAGCAAAGTAATAACTTTCTCTGAATGCTTGGTTTGGACAAGTCTAGTCTAATACAGGCATCATTATACAAAATACACTTAATCATGCTGTCATTTTCTCATCCAAGTGAGTGAGAGTACAGTATGCTGTTGCAGTCATTCTGATTGTGTTAAATGTTCAAAATAACATTGCTTTACTGTATAGTGCTTCATGCCTATTCATTATAGATCATCTACTGGACTTTCATTGTATTAGCACAAGGACAGTGCCACCATATTATTTCAATTCCACTCTTTGTTCTCTGTTGGAGATACAGCATCTAGCTATTAAGAAAAAGCTTGTAACATTGAAATACGAGTTTATCCAGACTTCAGAGGCATTGAACTATGGGAATCTGGGGCTATACTCGTTCTGTCTGACCTAACACCCAGTCTGCTGTGCAGTGTAATGGTGCAGAAGCACAGACTAGATCTTGGAGTTGGGAGGGGGGTGGAGAAAATGTGTATGGGTGAAGGGGAGTCGATGTGAACAATCTATCACCATGTATCCACACGTTAACGCAGATCCATTTCAAGCATTTGAATATGCATTTAAAAGGTTAAAATCCTTCTGGTTTTGGGGCCCTCACAAAACTATCATGTTCATATAAAGACATGACTTAATCATATTTTTAGATACACTGACAAATGAACGCCAAAGAAAACAGATGACAGCCCAAGCTAATTATTATTATTTTGAGCCTGGGCAAATGGAGCAGTTGTTGCTTCTGGACTGTGTTTGGTAGAGAGAATTTTTAAATGATGCATGGCATTAGCTTGATCTCAAGATGTAGGTGATTCAGAACTGACAATATCTAGATTATTGACCTGCATTTTAACACATCTAGCTTTGTCTGTTTGTTTTTCAGATTCTTCACCGATCTATTTCTTAGTTGTTTAACGGCTGATTCGTATACTTCATACACTTTTGCCAACTAGTCCAAAACAACTACGTTCATAATCATTCTAAATATCAACGACATGTTGGAACACATGCCGATTAAGATAAACAAATTATTTGTGATTGCACTCATTGCCATAAGTGCTCTGAAATAAAATATAAATGTATTAATTTTTAAAAAGTCAGCTATGCTTGCTTATAAAGCTGATTAAGCTTAACTAAGCTAATTTTCAAATGATAGATTTAATTACCTGTTAAACTTCTCTGTATTGTTTTTCTGCCTATGATGATGCAAAGAGGTCTGAAATGGTTAGCTAAGATGTAAATGCACTGCTGTTCCCTGAATAAGATTGTCATTACTACACTACATTACCTTTTGAAAATCATAGTCAAATCAAATACATATCTCTCTGTACTTCCAAAATGAAAATCTTATGACTAATACTGTATGTCACTCATTCATTTATTTGACGTTCAGGTCTACGTGGCCCCCAGTTGTCCTCCCCCAAGGAGGACTTGTCTACAAACAACTTCCGTCTTTCTGGCAAAATCGCCAAGCAACCAAGCCCAAAGGAGGAGCACCACACATGAGCTAAAATAGAGATTTAGACATGTACATTTTTGGGGGAATTATTTTTTTTCCTTGCAGAATAGACTCTTTACCTCCCAAACAGACTCGTCAGTTGGGGCTATTAGTCTTGAATTAAACATTGGAAGAATAGTGTCGTTCGTGATACAGCATGAGGTCAGATGTCCTCGTAATGCTTAGGGTGGTAACTAATGATTTACTGTAATGAGAGAGAAGGGAACTGTACAACTGTTTTTCTGTAACACAGGGTTTTACATTATTTATTCAGTATGACCAAGTCCATTGAGGCAACAAAGAAAACAGATTATTATTATTTTAGTCACAAAGGCTTTGAGAAATACCATTCCGCCCACAAAAAAAGATTATTACGCGGATAAGAACTTGTTTATAAGCAAATAAATGTCTTATCTGATATAGGTTTTGTTCAAGTTATTCCCACTGGCTGACCTGAAGGAACCCCCTGGATTTTTACACTTCTTTATTTGCTGACCTTATGTTCTCTAATTTGTTGACCTTATGTTCTCTATTGTGAAGCCTCTATACAGTACAAGCCAAGATGATTCTGCACCCAAAGAAATCTGAAAAAAACTAACAATTAAATCCACTGAGGTTGATAAGTTTGTTTGTGAATCGCCAAAGGCCCCTTGCAACTGGAAAACAGTAGGTAACCTGAGGCAAGCCTGACTTGGAGGGGATCAACATCAGCGAATCTTGACGCTAATGGAATATGTCGCCACCTTAAAGAATACTGTTTGTCTTGGGCAACAGGCCCTATTTGCATGCGTGCTACAGCTTGTGTCAAGTCTATTTCTGAAAGAATAATGAGTGTTGGCCCCGACTCCTGCCAGAGAAAGAGACCCTGTTCAACCCCCCCCTTCCCACCTCAAAATCAAAATATGTGTCCCAAGACACAAGTGAAGGATGGACAATGGCAGCCTTGTCAGCGGTGAGTTGTTTGTAAAGTAATAGGCTGCACTTGCTGTGTTGAAGTGAAGCTGTTCACAGGTGTTTGGAGAGGAAGTGACCTGTGAGTCACCTGCCAGTGATCTACTGTACCTCCAACACAAACTCCAACCGACACAACAAGTCTGAAACCGACGACTTGAGTTGTGGTAATCTCCCCCTTGTAGGAAGAATATGTTGACCCCACAGTGAACCCTAGAAATGAGACCCTATTTGGTAATCATTGACATTAGGGGCCTCTTTGGTGCAGTGCTGAGCTAGCCAAAGTCATGGTTTAGTAGCACTGGTTTAGTGAGATGGCACAGAGCTCTAACCTGAGAGTCATGGCCGACTGAAAAGTGAGAAATTTCAACCCAAGTTTTGGATGGAAGGTCCAAGCAAACAGGAGGTTCGGTTCCGCTTTTACTTTATGAGCTGGCTAGCTAAATACATTTTTCCATTGCCGAAGAAGCATTTCGTATTGCGGGTGACACTAAAGCCATAGCACTTGAACGCAAATGTTTACCATTAAGTACTTAAAGGGATGGAGAGGGCTCCCCCACACTCCATTAAAATAAACCTGTTTGCAATGGAGGTAGGAGATACGCTGAGATTGTGTTACAGCAATCCATATATTACCTGTAAGAGAAAGGGGGGCAGCTCAGTTAATTATTTCTCTCCTAATGCCTGTACAATATGCTGACTTTGGAAACTCTCATAAAAGAGGAATTTTGGCCATGAGCAGAATGCTTTCTGAGATCCAGGGGCAGCAACAGGCGATATCTACCCAGCAGTCTCTCTGCTTCCATGGAGACCCCATAGGGTAGGGTCTGTCGTCAAAACGTTATCGGAATGCCTCTCAAGCTGATTAATAGCTCAGAGGTCTGTCCTTATCCTGGCAGGGTAACTCAGGACAGTAGATTGTCAAACTATGTCAAGGTTGTGAATCGGAATGGGCTGCTTCAAGCTTCGTTTCTCCATAGGGGGTCACAGTTGGAGATGTAATTGTATGTGTATGTTTAAACATTTACGCTGTTGACCCGGCCGGCCTAGCTGTTAGGCTATTCAGAACAACAGTCTGATGTTTGTTAGAAGGCATTTCTCCGACTGCCATGTCTCTATCTGTGACGCTGATGGTGTTGTCACTGCCCTTCTAGAACCGCTCTTCACACTTGGCCCGGCGGGCAGGCTGCATTGCTATTTCTAGCCTCTGCAGACTGCCTACTGTCTCTGTTAAGTTTCTGCCTTGATATTTGGTGCAAGTTTGTTATTGAAATGAGGTCTAAACTCTTTGATAGTTGTTCCCTCTGTCTGAATGGATTTAGGGTCATCGGTACACCACTGAACCTGCAGAAAAAAAAACTCAAGAAGCAATGTTGTGTTGCTGAAAACTCACTACTCTTTTACTGAAAGAAACAGTCATGGAAAACAGGTAATTTCCCAAGATTTGTTCACTGGTTTACTCTCACTCTCTTTCTCTTCCTTAGTCTCTCTTTTTCTCTTTCTCCCTGTCTCTCTCTCTTTCTGTCTCTCTCACTGTGTACTTTAAAAGATAAGTCTTCCCTGAATCAATGCAAATGTCTGGCAGACATGAGGGGGGTGGGAAGGAGGGGGTCTCTCCTTCTGTCTCTCCCTCTCGCTCTCCTTCCCTCTCTCTTTCTCTTCTCTCCCTCTTCTCTTCTCTCTCTCTCTGGCAGCAGAGCTTGCTCTGTTGGCAGGAGTCACTAGAATAAAAACAGGAACACCAGACATAGGGGAGGGGAAAAAACGAAGTGATCCATTGAACTGAAAGTCTTTGCCCTCTCTTAATTACGTAGTGTCCCATATCTTTTCTCTTTTTTTCACTTGTTTTTCCTTTTTTTTCTTTCTTCTGTACGTAAAGACCTCTGGTTATTGGTAATTAGCTTGAGGAGAATAAAAACAGCCGATCAGGAGAGGGGTGGTGCATTGTGGAGCGAGATGGCTAACAGAAAGGTTCTATCACTCCTTCATGGATTCTTCTACCTAGCTCTGATTCAGCCCTCACTTCAAGGAGGTAGGTGTGTGCCTAGGTGAACTCAGCCATGACCTCTGCTACCTAGATAGCAGGCTTAGGGTGCAGGTATTTTAGAACAGGTGCAGGTCTGTCTCTGTGTTTCTCTTTACGCTTCTCAGTTGTTACACAGTCACTTTAATCACTCCAACCTATTTGTTGTGTGTGCAGTTCTGCCTATTTCATAAAGTGTATGGTATATTTGTCATGCATGCATTGATATATACTGACCCTGTCTTGTCTGTTTATTTTGTCTACAATCCCTGCTGAAGAAGACCTGTCTAGGAAGCAATTCAGATAACTCATTTCTGGGCATAATTCTCACAAATCCTATGCAAAACCTTTTCTCCATATAAAAGCAAAAATGTTTCTCTCTCAAATACCCTTAAAATGTTTACATCTAAAATATATAGCATAATTCTAACTGAATATTACTTTTGAAAGCTGCGCTTACAGTATGACGATTCAGTAGTCTTTATTCTATCTGACTGTCTGTACAAGTGTCAAAGGTTAGCAACAAGATTTTAAAAACCACAACTTTCCATTGCACTTAAAGTTCAAGATAACAACATTCTGTTCCATTGCATTGCAGATGCACCGCTCACTGTCTCGGTTATGATTAAAAACACAATGGTAATATGCTCCATATTAGCATGTGCTTTGAATTCTTGTAGTTGTGGCTAATATTGTCCAGGTTTTGGACCAGATACAGTATTTATGCCTGCAGGCTTAGCGTGGTTGTTGTGGCATTTTTAGAGAGCATTGTCAATGTCAGCAGATTCAGTGTCTAAATACAGATATCATAACTGTGCTTTATGCAGTCTGGCTCGTTTCTATCCAAGGTACGTATTTCTCTTTTAAGAATTGTAAAGGATTTATATTGAGGATATATAAAAGCTAGTCATTGCGAAAATTTGTGTCACACATGGTAATATTGATCCAATAATTGGATCTCCAGCAATATTTTCAACTTGATTTTATTTGATGACTTAAACAACAACATAATAGCTTAAATTTAAAAGTGAAATGAAAGGATTGTGGAGGTTATAAAACAAACATAAATTGTATTTAATTTATACGATATCAGATAAAGCAGGAGGAACTGGCCAAAAACGGGCTTGTGTTGGAAGTGCTCTTCAGGAAGAGTGAACTATAAAAGATGTAGTCATCATCCTACACTTATAAATACAGAAATCTAAGCGACCTGGCTTAGTACAAAGTAACGTATGTTTGGTTTCTAGACAGGACAGTTTCCAACAGGTTTCAGTGTTTTTGAGTGTGAGTGAAATCAGGGGCATATTCATTACGCTGATTCTGTGGCAAAACAGAAGCAAACGGAACGAAACAGGGAGGGACCTAACTGAATTTGTCCAATAGAAACTCTCATTTTGCTCTGTTTGCTTCCGTTTGGTTCTAAAAACGGTAAACGGTTTCCGTCATGCCCCGGAGGGGAGTTGTCTGTGTAGCTAGCCAGTGTAATGTAAAGCCCAGTCCCTTACAGTACTACAGCATGTCAGTGTGCATGAGAGGGTCGCTCTTCTCAGTCAGCTACAGTACATCATGTAGAATTGACCAATAATGAATTCCCAATAATGAATTCCCAATAATGAATTCCCATGTGAATTCCCAATAATGAATTCCCATGTGAATTCCCATTCTTCTGTTCCACAGCACTTTTAAAGATTTTTTTCCCTCAAAATAATGAAATCATCTTCTGTTCCCCAGCTGTTAGTGTCTGAGTCCAAGCTATTATTCTCTCTAAACTGTGTCAGATGGAGTTATAGATGGTGGAGCTGATACAGTCCATATTAAAACCCATGACTGGAATATTTTGCCCTTATATAGTCTTATATTTAACTGTATCTTAATCGGTGGCTGGATGTGCAATGTTAATAAGTGTGATGGAAGTATATGGTCAAACTTAATTGAGGTGATGCATCATAAACTCTACATACAGTAATGCATCATTAATGTGACATGTCAGACACCTGTTATAACCACCTTATGACAAATTCATCTCATTTTGACACGACATAAGCATTTCTGATGCTTGATACATAGGTTGGAAAAACCACAAAGTAACGTGAAAACCTATCTCCTTTTTATTAGACTTTATTGGATAGCAAGTTAACTTGCATGTCAATAGAAACCCCATTCTCCTGTTAAGCACCTCTGATATTTGAAAGCGGATCTCTTAGATAAGATATTTACTCATCTAATATTGTGTTTTCCCTTTTTGCCCTCACAGCAGTTTTCTTCAAACTCTTCTTTGCACTGACCTAAACCGGTGAGCCAATTGCCTCGTCCGAAACAAACAGAGCTCAGTTCAGCTTTCGAGAGCAGCTCAGCTCAGGCAGAATGTACAGCGTACAGATGGAGGAGCCAGCGAATATCAATATTGGCTTAGGAGCCAAACTTTGATCTTCAGTGAATATAAAATCCATCCCTATCAAAGTTGTTTTGAGGTGCTGAAACCAGCTCCATCTGTCTCCCTGTGAGTGGAAGGTTAAGAAACCACTCTCTATCTCGTTCCAAATAAGTGTCAATTATCTGAAAGTAATGCAAACCCCATTAACACCCAATCTCCTTTTTAAGAGGGTTCGGCACCGGAAAAAAAAACTCTGCTTGCTCATACTTTGGACAGTTATCATGAGAATGGGATTGGAGACTGTTTTCTTGTGAGTGTAAATGAGTTATGATGCATGAGGGAAAGTCAGGAAAGGAGTTGGTTAATAAATATGCAGCTTGTCAGTATAACTCTGTCTGGTATCCCTGAGCAGGTACTGTACTGTGGCAGACTGCTGCTCTGTCTTACTTCAAGTTTTTTTTAAACATTCCCACAAACAAACACCATCTGTCAGACGAATAGATTGAGGATGGGATGTTATTCTGATCAAAATAAATCTGAGGAGGACAGCTGGGGTTAAGTGGCCTCTTCCTCAAAGACACAGTCCCAAATGGCACCCTAGTTCCTACATAGTGCATTACTTTTGGGCCCTTGTCAAAAGTAGTGAACTATAAAGGGCATAGGGTTCCATTTGGGATGCACCCTAGTCTGACTAAATTGAATGCAGAGACTACAGTTGAATAAAGATATCTCTGTATGACTGCCTGCTCTGAGCACATTCTGTTTGATGTAAATTAGCTAATTATCTTTTCATTAATGGCGTTTCCTGTGGTATCCACTTCCATCATATGTTTACCTTGAAGTGTCTGGATAGTATGAGGCTTGTGAAGGAAAGACCAAACATTCTGTCAGCTTCCAATCCTACTGCCAATCCCCTCTGAGAATAATAACTATCCTGGCCTTCGACAAACTCTTCTCTCACCCATACTTTTCTGTACTTAGTCACACAAAGTAATGTAATCAGAGTTTGTTCACTCTTCTGCATGTTAAATTGCCAAGAAGGGTATCAGATGTCAGTGTTTCATTTCACACCTCAGTGTACTATGTTACTTTAGTCCAGGCAACTCCATTCAATGACGGATTTCAAAAACCGTGCCAGAGTCATTAGTTTCTGTTTTATGACAAACACTGTTAATGACATAACCCTGACAAGCATGCAGAGGCCTGCAGAGGATTAAAAATAACAAAAGTTCCACCGACTCTGTTCATTTCCTTCCAGCCAGTCTCAATAGAATTAAAAGCCTGAGTCGGTTAGATTTGTCCTGCATGCAGTGCTGCCTGGATGCCCTGGAAGCCAGTTTGCCTCTTTTGGCGTTGACGCTCAGGCCTTCAGGACTTCAGAGGATTCTAATCCATTAGTTCTCTCCGTCAATGACACTCTCCTGGCCGCAGTTGAAGGTGAAGGAAATCATGGCAGATCGAATGGCACACCTCGCCTGTCAGTCGGGCAGACTGGTGATGAATTGCCCTGGCTTGCTGTGTTGTGTCGCCCCTGCTTTACCACTGGTTGGGTTGGTAGATTCCCAATCTGATTATCTCAACTCTGCTCTACTTTGTTGAGCTTTGCAGCAGCTCTCTGGTTCTTTATTGGAGACGTGTGTTTGTGAGCGAACCACCTTTCTGGGCTTAATCCCTTTGTATGAGGTGGGTTGCCAGGAAGGGATAACAGGATTAAATTGACACCCTGGTGTCTCGTGGCCCGTTGGCAGAGGGGCTACTGCTCAGTGCCATGGGGCACCTACTTAGGGGAAGACTTAAAAGTAATATGATCGGATCACATCTTCTTCAAAACTGAAACAACTGAATCCACTTAAAACTATTAACAGTAAAAAAATGACGTTTTAGACTCTTTAGAGGAATGGATACACCATCTGCATTATACCTTGATTGGGACTTGAGTAGTGTTCAAAGGGAGGGTATATTACTGCTAACTTTCTAAGTCTACCAGTAAATTACCAGACATTTTGTATCTTTCAAGGATTTTATGTAATTGGTCGCAAGACATCTAGTGGCCCTTTTGGGTACTTCAGATTATCACAGGTGTCTGTAATTATCTCTGGCCCTCTGTGTTGCCTTTTCACACATCAAATATATAAAATTATAAAATAAGATATATGTATTTTTTTATAGAATAACAAAGCTGTAAAACATTTTCCTAAATATCAACTTAGTGAATATCATTGGTGTTTAATATGAGTTCAGCATGAAATGTCATTTATATATTTTATTTACTTTTTTACTATGTCAATATGTCTTTGTTGTTAATGTTTTGGCACCAAACTGGTGGCAGTTGTGAAACAAGTCAATTGTTGATTAGATGATTTTTTATTTATTCATTAGGCTAAGTGTTACCACTCATGTACAATATGGGAAAAAATGCAAAAATGTTCAAGTATAAATTACCAAAGTTACAATAGATTGCCATACATTATTTGTTAATAACCAAAATTACTGAATGTTCCGGTACCTTTGGTAAATTACCGGTACCTTTGCGCAACCCTGGTCTTGAGTTACACTCTGAGAACCAGGCCGTGTGTACAATGTTGCTCCATGACCCCTTTCAGCGCTGGAGTGAGCAGGGGCTCCTGGAGATAAGACTCTCATTCTGCTGTGTTTATTCATTACTCTCACACACTCACTGGCAGGACTGTTAACTGCTCTGACATTCTCTCCATCTTTGGCAGTTTTATATTAAAACATGCTCTCTCACTACTGCACTTTCTCTCCCGAAGCCATTTTAGAACAGGATATTGCGGCTGGGAAATCACTTATCCAAACATCTGAAGCGCTTACAGAACATGTAGCATGGAGTGATTACTTACACGCTGGTTATAGATTCTGAGCATCACAATTTTTTGTAACTATGAGTGTTGCAGAAACCAAACCAGATTTGGGATGGATGAGTTGTTTTAATAGACGCATATTTCAAAAGGAGAGCACTGGAAATGTCCAGGCTGTACCATAGCTCCCTGACTGTTCTGTACGCAACACACACTTTTATTATGTGTGTCTACAGTATGTAACACAGATGGGATGTTTAATGCAACCCACTTACAAATGTATGTCTGACGTTATACTATTTATGCTTTAACATGCTCACTACTGTAATGTCACAGGTTGATCGTAAAGACTTGACATGAAATCTTCGGGAAAAAATACTACAACATTACACAGCACTGCCATAATCACTGCCCATAAGTCCTTACCGTGGTGAGGGAACAAGCATTGTTACATGGTTTGTTTATGACCATGGTTTCGGTTGTGGGTAAATGTCAACCACACAAGAATCTCCCTGGAGATGTTTGGTCTGCTGGCAACTGGTGCTAAATGCTCAACAATGAAGCATACTTAGTTAACCCAGATGATTCATTCCGACCAGACTGAACAGTACAGTGAGTAGCAGGCCCGGCCCCCAAACCTGGGTTCAAATAGTGTTCCAAATAATTTACAATACCTTAGCTGGGCTTGATTGAGCATGCCTTTTGCAATGGAATCAATAGCATTTAGTATTTTATTGGGATCCCCAATTAACGGCTGCTAAGGCAACGGCTACTCTTCCTGGGCTCCAAACAGGAAACAAAACAACAAATAAAATACATAATATGCATAACACTAAATAATACTACATCATACTACATAATACTCAGATGTCTCCTGCCTTATGATCCATTCTGGCTAACAGAAACAAAGGCTTGTGCAAGGCCAGCCGCCTACATAAGACAATATATAATACAGTGCAAATTACAATTCAAAATATATCAACATGTCTGTGTCTCTTCACAGTTACCATTTTGCCATAACGGTGTACTTTTATCTGATTTTTAATCTGTTTTTTTTGCTAGCTTGAGTTACCTGGGCTGGCAGAGAGTTTTATGTAGTCATCGCTCTATTTAATACTATGCGTTTCTCTGTTCTGGACCTGGGGACTATGATTGCATGTCTTGTGTGGTACCGATGAGTGTCCGAACTGTGTGCCAACTACTTGAGCAGACATTCCGGTACCTTCAACACATCAACACCTTGCACAAAGACCAAAAGTGATGCAGTCAATCTCTCCTCAACTTTGAGCCAGGAGAGATCACCTGCATGTTACTGACATTTGCCCCCCGTGTACATCTAAATGCTGCTCTGTTCTGGACCAACTGCAATTTACCTACACTACCGTTCAAAGGTTTGGGGTCACTTAGAAATGTCCTTGTTTTTGAAAGAAAAGCACATTTTTGAAAGAAAAGCAAATGGATTAAAAATACAGTGTAGATATTGTTAATGTTGTAAATGACTATTGTAGCTGGAAACAGCTGATTTTTTATGGAATGTCTACATAGGCATACAGAGGCCCATTATCAGCAGCCATCACTCCTGTGTTCCAATGGCACGTTGTGTTAGCTAATCCAAGTTTATCGTTTTAAAAGGCTAATTGATCATTAGAAAACCCTTTTGCAATTATGTAGGTAGGTAGGTAGGTAGGTTCTGTCTCAGCCAAGAGACACTGGAAGGCTGAAAATTAGTGGCGATTATGAGATCAGAATTCTGCCTCCATTTAAAACAGTCTGTATGTCGTTTGTTTATTTGACTTTGCATACTTTACATTTATGCTCTGCTCCACAGATGTGTGTGTCAGATAGGCTGGTGCCTTGAGTTCTGTAGGAGGGAGGGGAGGGGAGGGGAGGGGAGGGGAGGGGAGGGGAGGAAGAGAGGCAGGGAGTTCTCTGTCATCAAAATGTACTCTTTTCACACTTTCCTTTCTTTGACCCACCTCCCCCCTCCCTTTTCTCGCTAAATGTTTTGGAAAATATAATGCTAAAATGTGACAAAATGTAGGCCAGACGCAACATGTCTGATAGCTGTGGATGCTTAGTACCAGGAACGAGGGAGTCTGCTCCAATCTGCTCTGCTGCACTGCTCTGTAGATCTTGGTCTCAGGATGTCAGCCTCCTTTTTCACTGCAGTCAGAATAGGAAGGCTGATATTAAGAGAACCTTCTGGGAAGGAGGGTGACCTGGGCCTGCTGCTGGCCGCACAAGCTTTAACAGACACAGACACACTTTCATTTATAGGAGGGATGGATGGTGTGATGAATAAACAGATGGAAGGTGTTAATTCCGTAAATGGCAGGTTTCTGGAACACTCCAAACATATTTAGACACAGTTTATTTAAGCCTGAACCAGTATCTGGGCAAAGAAAGAGATGATGAATATGACAAGTTTCCTCTCTAGCCCACACTCTTAGTAAAAATGGTCCCAGAAGGGTTCTCAGCTGTCCCCATAGGATAACTCTTTTTGGTTCCAGCTAGAAACCCTTTTGGTTGCAGGGAGAAATATTTTGAGTTCCATGTAGAATCCTATGTGTAAAGGGTTCTACATAGTATTGTACCTGGAACCAGTTTCTCTGCCCAGATACTGGTTCTCCTATGGGGACAGCCGAAGAACCCTTTTAGGTTTTTAGATAACTATCGTCATTTACCACTGTTATGTACCGCCCAAAAAAGTTCTAAATAAAAATTGACAAGCAACTGAAAAAATGATTTGTCTGGAAAGAATCTGTATTGTTTTTGACCGAGTGTGCATGCGCCAAATCCACCTCATCGGCGCCTCCGATAAAATCAGTCATTACTTCCATGTACAGGTTGGCTGATCCAGCAGCAGTACAGTATCCCGAAAGATCATTCATTTTATCACTTACAGCAGTGGATGAATGTCATATCAACCTGTCGTTTCATGCGCTACACGTAATGCAATCATATTTCATGTAATTACAATGCCTTCAGAAAGTATTCATACATTCTTACGGTTGTTAGTGTTTTTTGCAGAGACACGTAATTCCAGTCCGATAGGGTTTTCCATGGAGGTTATGGGACGTCTTCCCAGATGAATGACTCTGACATTGTCATGGAATTCTGCTCTGACGGCATGTGGCAAAACGCTGTCTCCACATGAGAGTAATTTGGCACTCATGTGCAAAGTCAACAACATCCCAAAATGGCCCCCAAAAACGTATTGAACCCAATTATTTGTTTTGTTTTGTGTATTTAACACCGACAGAGAAATATCTAATTATATCTCCGTTTTGAAGTGTTCTTCACATTAAACTGGGAAAGTGATGTTAAAATGTGATTCTAAGACAGTTCTCCAAGGTCATTAGAAAGCATTTTACTGTTAAACATCAGTGCATAAAATGATGACAGACATGAATGATTTTAGATAAATACACTAATTGAAGTGTGGAAACCTGAGCAGTAGATCACACTTTTGGGAATAGCTCATAGCATTGTATTGAGGAATCTGAAAGAAATGTGTAACTGCTTAGTTTAAAAAATGCTTCATGGCATGCTTATTTTATTTCTCATTGTTAAACCCTGACTAATCAACAAAATGTGATATGGAGACATGTCCATCTGATTTGTAGAGGTGTGTATTTTATGTATGGTCTGGGAAGAAATGAAATGTGCCTCAGTGAAGGCCCAAGGTTACGCTAATCATAGCCTGCAGTAAAAATATGGCCCAATAATTGTTGTTTATTTTTTCAATTCCAGTTGGTTTAAATAGCTCGACATCATTTGTCTTACGTTCAAGGAAAAGGGAATAGAAGAAAACACGCCAGTCTGATCATTGCTGTCAAATACTCATAGGATCCATTTTTTATTACACATTGACTAAATCAACTGGAGTTAAGGTACATCATTTATTGTATAATTAATTTAATTCACAAACTGTTTTTTTTTTTGGTGATATACTGTACCTTCAGAAAGTATTCATACCCCTTGACTTTTTCCATATTTGTTGTGTTACAGCCTGAATTCAAAATCGATTAAATATATTTTTTGGGTCACCCATCTACACTCAATACCCCATAATGACAAAGTCAACATTTTTGCAAATGTATTGGAAATTAAGTACAGAAATATCTAATTTACATAAGTATTCACACCCCTGAGTCAATGGCAGCGGTTACAGCTGTGAGTCTTTCTGGGTAAGTTTCTAAGAGCTTTGCACACCTGGATTGCATAAAATTTGCATTTTATAATTTGTATAATTCTTCAATCTCTGTCAAATTGGTTGTTGATCATTGCTGGACAGCCATTTTCAAGTCTTGCCATAGATTTTCAAGTTAATTTCAGTCAAAACTGTAACTAGGTCAATTAGGAACATTCAATGTCGTCTTGGTAAACAACTCCAGTCTATATTTGGCCTTGTGTTTTAGGTTATTGTCCTGCTGAAAGGTGAATTTGTCTCCCAGTGTCTGTTGGAAAGCAGACTGAACCAGGTTTTCCTCTTGTTCCTGTACTTAGCTTTATTCTGGTTCCTTTTATCCCCCAAAAACTCCCCAGTCCTTGCCAATGACAAGCATACCCGTAACATGATGCAGCCACTAGCATGCTTTAAAATATGAAGAGCGGTACTCGGTGATGTCTTGTGTTGGATTTGCCCCAAACATAATGCTTTGTATTCAATTCTGCAGTTTTACTTTAGTGCCTTATTGCAAACAGGATGCATGTTTTGGAATATTTTCATTAATTTAGGTTACTATTGTGGAGTAACTGCAATGTTGTTGATCCATCCTCAGTTTTTCTCCCATCTCAGGCATTAAACTCTGTAACTGTTTTAAAGTCACCATTGTCCTCATGGTCAAATCCCTGAGTGGTTTCATTCCTCTCAGGCAACTGAATTAAGAAGGATGCCTGTGTCTTTCTGACGGCACTATAGATTAAGTAGACAATATAGGGTACAATTTTATAGTGATCTTTCCGAAGAGGTGAATTTGGCATGTGCGCACTTGGTCAAAACAATATATTATTTCCAGACAATACATTTTTCCGGTTGCTTGTACATTTAGAACTTTTTGGGAAGTTCATACCGGGCATGATGGCAGTGAATTACGTTATTTGTTAATTAACAAACTTATTTTGCCATTATAAAGCTTGCAGAGGTGTCTAATGGGAAATTAATGGTAGCTAACTGGACTGGAGAGGAGACTCGTCATATTCATTGTCTACTCCTCTCCCCAGATACTTGTTCAGGCTTAGCCTAAAGATCTCTGAAAGCTCTCAGAGCCAGAGGTTGGAGACGGGAGAGGAGTCGTAATGGTTCACTAAGGTTTTAACAAGTGGTGGGGAGTACTAGCAATTAGCTAAGTGTTTCCGTGCGACTTTGGATTGGAGAACAAGTTCTGCTCTATTAAATCACTAATTGTTTGCCATCCAGTCATTACAGTTCATTTTTTTGCTTTACAACTTTGCAATAAACTCGGGCCTAATAGGCCTGCATAGGTTTTCAATGAACAGACCATCAGACATACAGGCTTGTAAAAGAGGTTTTCAGTTGTATTCGGCTCTCGAGTTATGGATTTGTTTGGTCTGGTTTTATTAAAATTCATGGCCAGCTAATGGTTGGTAAACATGTCAGTGCTTATTCCTCTGGCTGATACTCAAACTGTAAACTAAGCAGAGCAAAAACGCCCTATAGAGTTAAATCTGTTCGCTTGAGTCTCGTGGACAAAACGAGCCCATTCAACTTGAACTCAAAACAATCGGAACAATGTTATTGACTAACGGAGGATGCCAAAACATCGTTCAACATTCTAGACTAAATAAAATGTTTTTTCCAGTGCCTCAGAGGTAAGGCAGATCCGTTTCATGGGAAACCATGAAATCGTGTGCTTTTGTTTCTCCCATGTTTGGCTTATAAACTATATAGATTGCTAATGCAGAATATTGCATGTTATGTTCACAGTGAAGACCAGATAGAAACTACTTTACCACCCATATGGGATTTAAATCAGGTTACTGGTAACTTTATGGTTACTTATACTGAACAAAAATATAAACGTAACATGTAAAGTGTTAAAGATCCCAGAAATGTTCCATAGACACTAAAAGCTTATTTCTCTCAAATTTTGTGCACAAGTTTGTTTACATCCCTTAAATTTAGCATTTCTCCTTTGCCAAGATAATCCATCCACCTGACAGGTGTGGCATATCAAGAAGCAGATTAAACAGCATGATCATTACACAGGTGGACCTTGTGCTGGGGGCAATAAAAGGCCACTCTAAAATGTGCAGTTTTGTCACACAACACCGATGTCTGAAGTTTTTAGGGAGCGTGCAATTATCATGCTGACTGCACGGATGTCCACCAGAGCTGTTGCCAGGGAATTTAATGTTCTTTTCTGTACCATAAGTCGCCTCAAACATAGTTTTAGAGAATTTGGCAGTACGTCCAACCGCCCTCACAACCGCAGACCACGTGTAACCACGCCAGCCCAGGACCTCCACATCCGCCTTCTTCACCTGCGGGATCGTTTGAGACCAGTCACCCAGAGAGCTGATTGAAACCGAGGAGTATTTCTGTCTGTAATAAAGCCCTTTTGTGGGGAAAAACTCATTCTGATTGGCTGTGCCTGGCTCCCCAGTGGATGGGCCTGGCTGCCAAGTGGCTGGGCCTATGCCCTCCAAGGCCCACCCATGTCTGCACCCCTTCCCAGTGCCTAATTGATTTATTTCTATTGACTGATTTATATAAACTGTAACTCACTAAAATCGTTGAAATTGTTGCATGTTGCATTCTAACTCTGCCAGTCTCCTTTGCCTCTGGAATGACCTACAAAGACATGCATTCCAAAAGACTCCCATGATCAAAAAATTCTTAGAGAACACTTTGAGTTTGAGCTCGACAGTGATAAGAAATCAATGACTTGATACTGTAAGTCAGCATAGTTCGCATTTCTTAGCTCAGGTCAATGAATACCTAATTGGGTTGGTTCTTGTGAACCCAGTGCCCCTTACTGGGTTCCGCCCTGCCCAGTAGTATGGTGAGGTAGCTACAGTACAGTAGTTACGATATGATGGGCTTCTGACCAGGGGGAAATTGGAGCAGGCACTACATTCACTCCATCTGCCCTCCCTCTCAACCCTGGGACAGGAAATCCTCCCTTTGATTGTGAAATGAGAGTCTGTCAGGTTGGGTTGAAGTGGAGAACAATCATTCCACCCTGCTGGTAAAGTACAGGACACTACCTGGGGGCTCTGTCATGGAGCTGGCAAGGCATCCACTGAGCTGAGGAAGGAGGGTGGAACACAAACACACACACTCATATAGCCAAATAGACTGGAGTGGACAGACACAAGTAAGCATACACATATTTAAGAACACACACACACAAATCAATCCATTGACTTGCACACTCACACATACAGTATGAGTCACAGGTTTGGACACACCTACTCATTCAAGGGTTTTTCTTTATTTTTTACTATTTTCTACATTGTATAATAACAGTAAAGACATCCAAACTGTGAAATAACACATAAGGAATCATGTAGTAACCCAAAAAGTGTTCAATCAAAAGATTTTAGATTCTTCAAAGTAGCCACCCTTTGCCTTGGTGACAGCTTTGCACACTCTTGGTATTCTCTCAACCATCTCCACCTGGAAGGCTTTTCCAACAGTCCTGAAGGATTTCCCACATATGCTGAGTACTTGTTGGCTGCTTTTCCTTCAATCTGCGGTCCAACTCATCCCAAACCATCTCAATTGGGCTGAGTTCGGGAGGTTGTGGAGGCCAAGTCATCTGATGCAGCACTCAGTCACTCTCCTTCTTGAACAAATAGCCCTTACACAGCCTGGAGGTGTGTTGGGTCATTGTCCAGTTGAAAAACAAAGGCTAGTCACGCTAAGCGCAAACCAGATGAGATAGTGTATTGCTGCAAAATGCTGTGGTAGCCATGCTGGTTAAGTGTGCCTTGAAGTCTAAATACAGTGCCTTGCGAAAGTATTCGGTCCCCTTGAACTTTGTGACCTTCTGCCACATTTCAGGCTTCAAACATAAAGATATAAAACTGTATTTTTTGTGAAGAATCAACAACAAGTGGGACACAATCATGAAGTGGAACGACATTTATTGGATATTTCAAACTTTTTTAACAAATCAAAAACTGAACAATTGGGCGTGCAAAATTATTCAGCCCCTTTACTTTCAGTGCAGCAAACTCTCTCCAGAAGTTCAGTGAGGATCTCTGAATGATCCAATGTTGACCTAAATGACTAATGATGATAAATACAATCCACCTGTGTGTAATCAAGTCTCCGTATAAATGCACCTGCAATGTGATAGTCTCAGAGGTCCGTTAAAAGCGCAGAGAACATCATGAAGAACAAGGAACACGCCAGGCAGGTCCGAGATACTGTTGTGAAGAAGTTAAAGCCGGATTTGGATACAAAAAGATTTCCCAAGCTTTAAACATCCCAAGGAGCACTGTGCAAGCGATAATATTGAAATGGAAGTAGTATCAGACCACTGCAAATCTACCAAGACCTGGCCGTCCCTCTAAACTTTCAGCTCATACAAGGAGAAGACTGATCAGAGATGCAGCCAAGAGGCCCATGATCACTCTGGATGAACTGCAGAGATCTACAGCTGAGGTGGGAGACTCTGTCCATGGGACAACAATCAGTCGTATATTGCACAAATCTGGCCTTTATGGAAGAGTGGCAAGAAGAAAGCCATTTCTTAAAGATATCCATAAAAAGTGTCGTTTAAAGTTTGCCACAAGCCACCTGGGAGACACACCAAACATGTGGAAGAAGGTGCTCTGGTCAGATGAAACCAAAATTGAACTTTTTGGCAACAATGCAAGACGTTATGTTTGGCGTAAAAGCAACACAGCTCATCACCCTGAACACACCATCCCCACTGTCAAACATGGTGGTGGCAGCATCAGGGTTTGGGCCTGCTTTTCTTCAGCAGGGACAGGGAAGATGGTTAAAATTGATGGGAAGATGGATGGAGCCAAATACAGGACCATTCTGGAAGAAAACCTGATGGAGTCTGCAAAAGACCTGAGACTGGGATGAAGATTTGTCTTCCAACAAGACAATGATCCAAAACATAAAGCAAAATCTACAATGGAATGGTTCAAAAATAAACATATCCAGGTGTTAGAATGGCCAAGTCAAAGTCCAGACATGAATCCAATCGAGAATCTGTGGAAAGAACTGAAAACTGCTGTTCACAAATGCTCTCCATCCAACCTCACTGAGCTCGAGCTGTTTTGCAAGGAGGAATGGGAAAAAATGTCAGTCTCTCGATGTGCAAAACTGATAGAGACATACCCCAAGCGACTTACAGCTGTAATCGCAGCAAAAGGTGGCGCTACAAAGTATTAACTTAAGGGGGCTGAATAATTTTGCACGCCCAATTTTTCAGTTTTTGATTTGTTAAAAAAGTTAGAAATATCCAATAAATGTCGTTCCACTTCATGATTGTGTCCCACTTGTTGTTGATTCTTCACAAAAAAATACAGTTTTATATCTTTATGTTTGAAGCCTGAAATGTGGCAAAAGGTCGCAAAGTTCAAGGGGGCCGAATACTTTCGCAAGGCACTGTAAATCACAGAAAGTGTCACCAGCAAAGCACCCCCACACCATCATACCTCCTCCTCCATGCTTCACGGTGGAAACCACACATGCGGATAGCATCCGTTCACCTACTCTGTGTCTCACAAAGACATGACGGTTGGAACCAAACATCTCAAATTTGGACTCATCAGACCAAAGGACAGATTTCCACCGGTCTAATGTCCATTGCTTGTGTTTCTTGGGCCAAGCAAGTCTTCTTATTGGTGTTCTTTAGTAGTGGTTTCTTTGAAGGCCTGATTCATGCAGTCTCCTCTGAACAGTTGATGTTGAGATATGTCTGTTACTTGAAATCTGTGAAGAATTTATTTGGGCTACAATCTGAGGTACAGTTAACTCTAATGAAATGATCATCTGCAGCAGAGGTAACTCTGGGTCTTCCTTTCCTGTGGCGGTCCTCATGAGAGCCAATTTCATCATAGCTCTTGATGGTTTTTGCGACTGCACTTGAAGAAACTTTCAAAGTTCTTGAAATGTTCCGCATTGACTGACCTTCATGTCTCAAAGTAATGATGGGCTGTCGTTTCTCTTTGCTTATTTGAGCTGTTCTTGCCATAGTATGTACTTTGTCTTTTATCAAATAGGGCTATCTTCTGTACACCACCCCTAACTTGTCACAACACAACTGATTGTCTCAAATGCATTGAATGTGTTATTTCATAGTTTTGATGTCTTCACTATTATTCTACACTATTATTCTACAATGTAGAAAATAGTAAAAAATTAAGAAAAACCCTTGAATGAGTAGGCGTATCCAACCTTTTGACTGGTAATGTACATCATCCTCAGAATATGCAGTCATTTTGCGAAACTTTGTACACTCAGAAAAAAGGGTTCCAAATAGGTTCTTTGACTGTCCCCACTTTTTAGTTCCAGGTAGAACCCTTTTTTGGTTCCAGGTAAAACTCTTTTGAGTTCCATGTAGAACCCTCTGTGTAAAAGGTTCTAGATTGCACCTTTTTTTCTAAGAGTGTAATGCTGTGCCCTGGACAGCCCTCTCTGACCATTCAGCCATGTGCACATTTTCCTCTTCTTTCCCTTAGGACCTTGAGCCTTGTCTGTTTAGCAAGTTCTTACTACTCAGCCAGCCATTAAGACCACAAGGCCAAACTGTAAGGAAACCCGATCGCCTCTTCTTCCCATCATCCAACTCCCTCACCGTCTCAATTAAGAGCAGTTGGGCTAGAGAGCATCCTCTCTCTGATCTGTCTCAGACCGCTTCAACTGTGAGCTCATTTGTTTTCCAAGGACACGACCGCCAAACTCTTTCAAATAAACCATCACTCAAACCGACCCCTATTTACACTCCTAAGCATTGTGTTTTTAAAACAACATGCACCGTCATAAAAACCATGTTAAGAATTCTAGCTTCATAGCATAACCATACAAATCCCTGATGGCATGTACTAAGTTTGATTGAGAATAGATGTTCTCTGTTAAACAAAAACAGACCAGATAGACTAAATATTTTCCCTTTCTGCTAATCAGATTTTGGTATGCGATTTGGGGGATTTATGTGAATATGACTGACTCTGTTGTCCTCGCTAACCTCTCTGTCCAGATGAGTGACTCAGTGTGGTCTTCGGCAGGCACAGTGTCATGCTTCAGTGCAGATTTTCACAGTTTATGTTAACTTTCCACCAGAAACACGACTACATGAGCTGAATTATTAATGTGCTTTGTTCCATTTCCTCATAGCTTTCTTTGGCTGGGGGATGCCACAAGTCTCCCCTTTTGTATTCCTCTCTCTCTCTCTCTCTGTCTCTCTTTCTCTTTCTCTCTCTCTCTCTCTTTCTCTGTCTCTCTCTGTCTCTGTCTGTCTGTCTGTCTGTCTCTCTTTCTCTCTCTCACTCTCGCTCTGTCTCTCTCTTTCTCTCTCTCGGTCTCTCTCTTTCTCTCTCTAGGTCTCTCTCTGTCTGTCTGTCTCTCTCTTTCTCTCTCTCTCTCTCTCTCTCTGTCTCTCTCTGTCTCTCTCTCTGTCTCTCTCTTTCTCTGTCTCTCTTTCTCTCTCTTTCCTTTTCTCTCTTTCTCTATTATAATTCACTCTCCTTTCTAACACACACACCTCTCCCTGTCTCTTTTTCTCTCTCTCCCTTATTCTTTCCTTACAGTTAGAGGGTTCTTACAGTATATTTCCGAATCCTGTATCCTGTAGGAGACAAACATTCTTGCTGATTCCCTTGTTGAGTAGCACTGACGTATCACTTGCTAAAGTTCTCCTAGGGGCGGAGAGAGAGAGAACATTGATGTGGCAATGGTGGCAGTAAACGTTTTACAATGTCACAGCATGTTACGTAAAACCATGGCCAAACCTCCCTCTATGCACTAAAATGTTCCTTGTTCCTCCAACTGCAGTACCTCATCTCAATGCTTGCTTAAAACAATGCATTTTTTGATAATCCGACTTTGCCTTGACCTCTTACTGTTCCGTAGTTTCGTCATGGGTTTGAGTATTGGTCATGACTGAGGTTTGGAATATAGTCATTTAAAAACTACGGATTACAGTCTAAATGTTGGACCATTAGATTAGTGTCATGAAGTCATACAGAGCTGTCACTGACCAGGTATGTTACCGCTCTGTCTCTCCAGGTGTGTACGTGCCGGCTGGTGCTGGAGTTGGAGCAGGAGGTGCTGGACCAGGTGCTGGTCTCTACCCAGGTAATATATCAGCTACCTACGACTGCACAGCGCAACTCATTACACAACATGTCTCTTTAGATAGAAGTACAGTGACACACACACGCACTCATAAAGCAGATTTTTGTGACTATGCTCATCTGTATGACACGATCTCAAAGATAATCATCAAACATCCACAACCCATCTAAAAACAGCACTTTCAAAAATACACTCATTCACAGCGCTACACTGTGACTACACAAAATGTAGTCAGCGTTACTGATTGGGATATAGCTAGCTATATGGGGCGGCAGGGTAGCCTAGTGGTTAGAGCGTTGGACTAGTAACCGGAAGGTTGCGAGTTCAAACCCCCGAGCTGACAAGGTACAAATCTGTCGTTCTGCCCCTGAACAGGCAGTTAACCCACTGTTCCCAGGCCGTCATTGAAAATAAGAATTTGTTCTTAACTGACTTGCCTGGTTAAATAAAGGTAAAATAAAAAGAAAAAGAAAAAAAAGCACATGTTGGGTCAGTCTATTGCAACCCACAGTTTAACCATTAGCCATGAGCCTGTAGTGTACAGTACTCCATGTCTCCATCTCAACCACAAACCAACCAACGATCACCACTGCACTCCCTCTCCAAACCCACTAAGAGCCCCCCGTGGCTATTGGCTTTCACTAGTGTTCAGCACGTAAAACATTAACAATCACCAGGACAGTTGAACCACACACCTCCAGCCTTAAAAACAGCCTTAAACAAGGCAGGCAACTTGAAATGGTCCTAAACGGCTGACTCATATGTGGCTCTCTTGATCATTACTGCCATATACAGAAACCCAATATCCCTTGTATTTTCTCTCTCTCTCGCTCCATACTATTTCCCATTGTACTCTGGATAAGCATAGCTGTACCGTAGGATTTCACTGTAACAGCATTGAGGCCATAAATTACAGTGAAATACAGTGTGAGGAAGCGTGAGTTGCCACACCGACCCTGTGCATTCCTCTCTTCACTCTGAGAGGTTAAAAGGTGTCTCTGGGATACTGTTGGATATTTAGTGTGTCCCAAATGACACCCTATTCCACACATGGTGCACTGCTTTTGACCAGGGCCCTGGTCGAAAGTAGTACAACTATATAGGGAATATGGTGCCATTTGGGACACCGTTTTGAAGATTTAGAATTGTAGAGATTTAGAGCCTCCTACCCACCACAGTGGTCTAGTCTCTGTGTAGAGAAACTGTATCTGGTCAGGTCAGAGACCGGAGGACCCAGAGCTAGCAGATGATCTAAGGCCCAAACAGCAGGACGGGTGGATTAATGGAGGAAAGGAGGGAGGGATTGATGGAGGTATAGAGGATCCAGGGGGAGAACTAAAACAAACGTCAACCTATCCATTGTATCACAACTCTCTTTCTGCTTCTCTTTCTGTTTCTTTTTATTTTCTTGTTTTACCAACAGGTGCTGGTGGGATACCCGCAGGAGCAGGCTACAAATCAGCTAAAACTGGGGGTGAGTAGAAAATACTTACTTTAATATCCTCCTCTACTAGTTGTCACTTAGCTGGACTAAGAGAGACTATCAGAACTCAGGATAAGACCCAGATGCAGTCAGCTAGAGTCACAGATGTTTATTGACCCAAACAGGGGGCAGGCAAAATGCAGGTCAAAGGCAGGCAGAGGTCTGTAATCCAGGGCAGAGTCAATAAGGTAAAGAACAGCAGGCATGCTTGGGATCAGGACTGGCAGAGGTTCGTAAATGGGTCAGAGTCGGCCAGGTACAGAAAGGCTTTCAGGCTCGGGGTCAGGGCAGGCAGAATGTTCAAAACCGGGGAAACTAGGAAACAGAATTTGAGAAAGCACGGAGACAGGAAAACACGCTGGTAAGACCTGACAAGACGAACTGGAAACAGACAAGCAGAGAACACAGGTATAAATACACTGGGGATAATGAAGAAGATGGACAACAACCGGGAGGGGGGTGGAGACAAGCACAAAGACAGGTGAAACAGATCAGGGTGTGACAGACGCCATCTATGCTGCTGCTGAGACCTACAGTAATTAGGGTTTTCACAACCACAACATTGTCACAGAGCTTTAGCTCCCTGTCTTGCGTGCAGGCCAGGGGACTAAACTGGGTTACATGCACCAGGGCCACTCTCATCACAGCCACTCACATAGAGAGATATCGAGAGTGGCTACTATATCTGGTCTTATTACGCTGTCAGAGCAGAGACAGCAGCATGCGTTGTAGTGAGGTGCGTACTGGCGGCAGAGAAGTCAGGCGCAGGAGAGAGAAAACCGATTTACAACGGTCAACGGTCAACAGAACAATACAATAAATGGGTCAAACAAAACCCGGTAAATACCAGCATACCTTCCAAAAGCACTACAAGAAACAATTACCGACAAGGACATGGGGGGGAACAAGAGGGTTAAATACACAACATGTAATTGATGGAATTGGAACCAGGTGTGATGGAAGACAAGACAAAACCAATGGAAAATGAAAAGTGGATCAGCGATGGCTTGAAGGTCGGTGACTTCGAACGCAGAACACCGCCCGAACAAGGAGAGGGACCAACTTCGGCAGAAGTCGTGACATGCATGCTGAACACCCTGACCACTACAGTACACCACATTAACTACCACAACCTCACACTTTTTAAGTCAGTGTGTAGCTATGTCACAAAACTGGTGGAATAGAATAGGCATAGTTTTGCATGGTTTAGCCTACATCTGCGAAATGACTCTCGTTCCATCTCGGAAAGCCTACAGTGTGAGTTCTCCTCCACTCCACCACATGGCCAGAAGCTAAGCTAATAGTTTAGTTATTGCGTTGGTTCTAATGACACTCTTGTTGTTGGGTAAACACAGTGCTCAGAAACAACCACTGTCATTAAGTCTGGTTTAACAAGGTGTTCAGGGAGTTAGACTGTTCTCCTCACACCTATAAAACCACAGTGTGCTGTCCTGGTCCCCATCTGGGTGTGTTCTGTGTTGCTGTCAGGGAATGGCTACGGAGTGAGGGAAGTGTTGAGTTATAAGCTTACATACTGTAAGTGTTATTGATGATGATGATGATAGTGATGACAAAGGTGACAAAGATGATAGTGATTACAAAAACCTGTTGCCTAACCAGACCTTATGTTTCCCCTAGCTGGTGGATATGGAGGACGGGGTGGTGTTGGTGCTGGAGGTCTGGTCCCTGGTGGCGGGGCTGGAGGCATAGGAGCGTTAGGCCTCGGAGGAGGAGGTGTGTACTCATCTACAGAACATTGAAAGTTGAGACTTTAACATTTATTTTAAAGCCCTTGCACTGTCAACTATAGCACTATGTTTGACTGTGCAGTGTCAATGATGAAATTAAATATGTTTATTCAACGTTAGTGTATTTGTATTTTAGTGGATCATTTGTAGATTAATTATTTGGTGCTTTGTTCAACAGGAGCCGGTGGAAAAGGCCCCAAACCTGGTAAGCTATCTGCTCCAACCGTTTTGTACAGTTCTGTAGAAGTCACAAGGCAGGTACCAGTACTGTACCAGACTATTCTGGTAGTTTCAAGTCAGAGTATCCTGTTATGCTTTTAACTAGGAAAATTCCTCTAGTACATTGTTGTCTAAGAAATCTTACTGAAGTGTTTTAAAAAGGAAGGGAATTAGAGTTATTACTGATAGGAGGAAGTGGGTGGTGTAGTTATTTGCTAATACTGTATGTATAGAATGCATTAGAGTGCATGTCAATGACGGGCGAAACCTGAAGTGTAGCGTATTGCATACTGTTGTTCAATGAAGGGCTACCTCTCTTGACGGACTGTCAGCCACATCTCCCTTATCACCCCTATGTTTTAATCGTGGCTGAGTCTCCCTGGTTTGGCAGCTGTTTGGGAAGTCCTGTCTAGGGTGTGACCCGGTGCTTTCCACGTCTCCTCCATCCCTCAACCGCTGCTCCACACTTCCATCCCTCCAACACTATATCCCATCACCCTTTCCTCAACCCCTAGATGTCCCAGACTGAGTGATGATTGGTGGTGTGAACTCCCATCATCGCTGCCCCAACACAATGGTGCCAACGCGTTGATGAATATTTTTGTAACGTTAGGCCGACACAATATCTGGAAACCTCCTTGTTGAAGTTTTGCCACTGCCCTCTCTACTGATAGTGTACTGTAAATATTGTTTTTGCGCTATTCCAGTGTGGAGCACAGTATTAGGGAATTAGTCATGTTAAGCCATTATTTAATTTCCTAAACCAGAGGTGATTACATCTAGGCCACTACCGCGGCTGTGTGCTTAGAGAGATAAGGAATAGAATAATATTCTTAAAGTCTGATAAGATTTAGAACAGATTGCTGTAGGCTCCTTGAAGACTGAGTTTTTTCCTCCGTCTCTCGAACAAGTCATTGAGTTTCAGAAATCTGTTTTGTGAAAGCATCCTAATATTGGATATTAGGTAGAAGTTGACTTTGGCTGGGGTCGCCAGCGCTGCAGAGCTCGGCTTGGGAAGTATAATGCTTTGGCTTTTGTAAGAGTTAGAGTTCTCTCTCGCTCTTTCTCGCTTCTCTCTCTCTCTCTCTGTCTCTCTCTCTCTCTTCCTCCCTCCCTCCCTCTCTCTCAGGGCATCTAAGGCCGAAATTAGATTATTGCTCCCAGTCCCTTCAAACAGGCAATGTGGGAAAATATATGGGGCAGGTCGAACAGGAACTGTCCATTTGAACGAGAACAAGAGACAACCTTACAGCTGTAATTTGTTAAATATTTTGCTCAGCAAGGGCTTTTCATGCAAGGTGACTTTTTTACATTTGAGATGTATCCATTCCAACAGCTGAGGTGTTGACTGAAGCAATCCAGATTTGGTGTTTCACTCGAGGGCACATGGGCTGGAACCAGCTAACTTTCTACACAAAGAAATCAAGTTTCCATTACAAACACAGAGCAACGTTTCCCTAAGTTGAGGTCTCACAAAACCAGGGCGGTTTGGATCCATACAGATCATTTAGCCTTTGTTTAGATGGTAATGTGTTCTGATAGTCAGCTGAGGTACTGTAGCTACACACTAACAGGGACAACGTTTAAGGAAACCGAACGCAGAAAGGCATGCAGGCAAGGGGAGGGTTACCCTGTCCATTGACCTGTTGAAAGATGATTCTATCCTGAGCTAAAACAATGTGGCTTTTAAACCAGACACCTGTTGCTTTCTAGTATTCTCATGTGGATTCTTTCCCCTGCCGAGACCCATTTCTCATCATAACCTCTCTGGTGATTGAAGCTTGAAGTGGAGCATCAGCTGCACATATCAGACACACACCTTGGCCCTGGCACACACTCAGGCACATACTCAGGCACACACAAACACACACACACACACACACACACACACACACACACACACACACACACACACACACACACACACACACACACACACACACACACACACACACACACCTTGGCCCTGACAGAGAACAGCAGCTGGTGATCAAAGTGGCGTGACAGCTGAATCATTGTCAGACGCGTGCCAAGCCTTGTAAAACGCTAGACTACTAAATGAATTGTGAATCCTGTCAGCATTAACATTTGACGAGTGTGTGTGCATTGGACGAGTCGGACCAGAGAAAAGAGAGCAGCTGGGCCCTGGACCTGGGCTCATCATTCCCCCCTAAAGCTAAGGTGAATTACTCCTACATACCGTGTTGCTTTGCCAAACCTGGACAAAACTTCTTACACGTTTTGAGACTGCATAACAAGAAAGATGGACAACATCTGTGTTTTTACAGTAGTACTGTAATTTCACTACGGGAAAAATATAGAATGTTTATCAAAGGTTAACTCTCGGTGTACTGAAGGATTAAGGGTGACACTCGAAGGAAGCGATGTGCTGCAGGCTCTCTGTATATTCTCTCCTTATACTGTAGGTCAGGACTGCAAGTCACTCTTCATAGGGCAAGGCTGCAGATCACACCTCATAGGTCAGGGCTGCAGGTCCCTCCTAATAGGGCAAGGCTGCAGATCACTCCTCATAGGTCAGGGCTGCAGGTCCCTCCTAATAGGGCAAGGCTGCAGATCACTCCTCATAGGTCAGGGCTGCAGGTCCCTCCTAATAGGGCAAGGCTGCAGATCACTCCTCATAGGTCAGGGCTGCAGGTCACTCTTAATAGGTCAGGGCTGCAGGTCCCTCCTAATAGGTCAGGGCTGCAGGTCACTCTTAATAGGTCAGGGCTGCAGGTCACTCCTAATAGGTCAGGGCTGCAGGTCACTCTTAATAGGTCAGGGCTGCAGGTCACTCCTCATAGGTCAGGGCTGCAGGTCCCTCCTAATAGATCAGGGCTGCAGGCACTCCTCATAGGGCAAGGCTGCAGGTCCCTCCTAATAGATCAGGGCTGCAGGCACTCCTCATAGGTCCGCAGGCACTCCTAATAGATCAGGGCTGCAGGTCACTCTTTATAGGTCAGAGCTGCAGGTCACTCTTTATAGGTCAGGGCTGCAGGTCACTCTTTATAGGTCAGGGCTGCAGGTCACTCTTTATAGGTCAGAGCTGCAGGTCACTCGTCATAGGTCAGGGCTGCAGGTCACTCATAGGTCAGGGCTGCAGGTCACTCCTCATAGGTCAAGGCTGCAGGTCAGACTGTACTGTACACAGCTGGGCTGACCTACTGTCTCTTTTAGTCTGGAAGGAACTTCTGACTCAAAAGACTCCACATTATGATATTGCAAAATGAAGCAGTGAAACATTGGAGGGTGTTTCCCTGCTTGTGAGCTTCCTTGGTTTTGAAAAACAAAGACCGGCCTTAAGCTCTATCTTTATCCTTTGAAGAAGGGATGTTTGTAGAAGCAGGGATGAGTGTCCTAACATGACTTCAGCTCCATGTGAAACTAAGTTTAATGGTGGAAGAGAAAAGGAGAGGCTCAGAGAGATGAGAGAGGATGGGTTTGAGAAAAATATTTTTTATAATTTTTTATTTAACCAGGTAGGCCAGTTAAGAACAAGTTCTCATTTACAACTGCGACCTGGCCAAGATAGTTCAAAGCAGTGCGACACAAACAGAGTTACACATGAGATAAACACACGTACAGTCAATAAATAGAAAAGTATGTTTACAGTTTGTGAAAATGTAGTAAGGTTAGGGAGATAAAGCAATAAATAGGCCATAGTGGGTGAAATAATTACAATTCAGCAATTAAACAGAAAATGAATGTGCAAGTAGAGTTACTGGGAAGCAAAGGAGCAAAAAAATAAATAACAATATGGGGATGAGGTAGTTGGGTAGGCTATTTACAGATGAGCTATGTACAGGTGCAATGATCAGTAAGCTGCTCTGATCGCTGATGCTTAAAGTTAGTGAGGGAGATATAAGTCTCCAGCTTCAGTGATTTTTGCACTTCGGTCCCGTCATTGGCAGCAGAGAACTGGAAGGAAAGGCGGCCAAAAGAGGAGTTGACTTTGGGGGTGACCAGTGAAATATACCTGCTGGAGTGCGTGCTACAGGTGGGTGCTGCTATGGTGACCAGTGAGCTGAGATAAGGCGGGGCTTTACCTAGCAAAGACGTATAGATGACCTGGAGCCAGTGGGTTTGGCGACGAATATGTAGCAAGGGTAAGCCAACAAGAGCATACATGTAACGATTTTCGTTTGTGGAATAAGGTGAAGAAACCCAAAGTGCAGCGTGGTACGTATCCATAATACTTTTAATCAAAAATCAATACACGAACAAAATCAACAAAACAATAAACAAACAGTTCTGACAGGTGCAACAAACACTAACCAGAAAATAACTACCCACAACCATAGTGGGAAAACAGGCTGCCTAAGTTGCCAGCTGCCTCTGATTGGGAACCATACCAGGCCAAACACATAGAGATAGAAACACAAAACATAGAATGCCCACCCCAACTCATGCCCTGACCAAACTAAAAGAGACATAATAAAGGAACTAAGATCAGGACGTGACAGTACCCCCCCCCCAAAGGTGCGGACTTCGGCCGCAAAACCTAAACCCATAGGGGAGGGTCTGGGTGGGCATCTGTCCGCGGTGGATCGGGACGTGGACCCCACTCCACCATAGTCTTGGCCCACTTAAGCCCCGAATAGACGGGCGACTCTGGCAGCGCCGGAGAGAAGGGCGACTCTGGCAGCACCGGAGAGAAGGGCGACTCTGGCAGCGCCGGAGAGAAGGGCGACTCTGGCAGCGCCTGACTGACGGGCGGGAGACTCTGGCAGCTCCTGACTGACGGGCGGGAGACTCTGGCAGCTCCTGACTGACGGGCGGGAGACTCTGGCAGCTCCTGACTGACGGGCGGGAGACTCTGGCAGCTCCTGACTGACGGGCGGGAGACTCTGGCAGCTCCTGACTGACGGGCGGGAGACTCTGGCAGCTCCTGACTGACGGGCGGGAGACTCTGGCAGCTCCTGACTGACGGGCGGGAGACTCTGGCAGCTCCTGACTGACGGGCGGGAGACTCTGGCAGCTCCTGACTGACGGGCGGGAGACTCTGGCAGCTCCTGACTGACGGGCGGGAGACTCTGGCAGCGCCTGACTGACGGGCGGGAGACTCTGGCAGCGCCTGACTGACGGGCGGGAGACTCTGGCAGCGCCTGACTGACGGGCGGGAGACTCTGGCAGCGCCTGACTGACGGGCGGGAGACTCTGGCAGCTCCTGACTGACGGGCGGGAGACTCTGGCAGCTCCTGACTGACGGGCGGGAGACTCTGGCAGCTCCTGACTGACGGGCGGGAGACTCTGGCAGCTCCTGACTGACGGGCGGGAGACTCTGGCAGCTCCTGACTGACGGGCGGGAGACTCTGGATAGACCGGGCCGTGAAGGCGCACTGGAGGTCTCGAACTAAGGGCCTGCACAACCTGTCCTGGCTGGATGGTGATTTTACCCCCGGCACGTGCGGGGCGCAGGCACAGGACGCACTGGGCTGTGCAGACACACGGGAGACACAGTGCGCCCGAGGAGACGCACTGGCTGTCTGGAGAGCAGGGCTGGCACCATCCGCCCTGGCTGGATCCTCACCCTAGCCCGGCAGATACGGGGAGCTGGGATGTAGCGCACTGGGCTAAGAATGCGTACTGGGGGCACCGTGCGCTCCACCGCATAACACGGTGCCTGACCAGTACAACGCCCACCACGGTAAGCACAGGGAGTTGGCACAGGTCTCCAACCTGACTCTGCCACACTCCCCATGTGCCCCCCCCAATACATTTTTGGGGCTGCCTCTCGGGCTTCCCGCTCAGCCTTAGCTGCCTCCAGTTCCTCCTGTGGACGGCGATACTCCCCAGCCCGTGCCCAGGGTCCCTTGCCTTCCAGTATCTCCTCTCATGTCCATTTCTCCAGATAGCGCTGCTCACCTGTCCAGGAGTCCCTTCCACGCTGCTTGGTCCTTTTGTGGTGGGTAGTTCTGTAACGATTTTCGTTGGTGGAAGAAGGTGAAGAGGACCAGAGTGCAGCGTGGTACGTATCCATAATACTTTTAATCAAAAATGAATACACAAACAAAAACAACAAAACTATAAACAAACAGTTCTGACAGGTTCAACAAACACTAACCAGAAAATAACTACCCACAACCATAGTGGGAAAACAGGCTGCCTAAGTATGGTTCTCAATCAGAGACAACGATTGCCAGCTGCCTCTGATTGGGAACCATACCAGGCCAAACACATAGAGATAGAAAACATAGAACACAAAACATAGAATGCCCACCCCAACTCACACCCTGACCAAACTAAAATAGAGACATAATAAAGGAACTAAGGTCAGGACGTGACAATACAGGTTGCAGTGGTGGGTAGTATTTGGGGCTTTGGTGACAAAACGGATGACACTGTGACAGACTACATCCAATTTGCTGAGTAGAGTGTTGGAGGCTATTTTGTAAACTACATCGCCAAAGTCGAGGATCGGTAGGATAGTCAGTTTTACAAGGGTATGTTTTGCAGCATGAGTGAAGAATGATTTGTTGCGAAATAGGAAGCAGATTCTAGATTTAATTTTGGATTGGAGATGCTTAACTTGAGTCTGGAAGGAGAGTTTACAGTCTAGCTAGACACTTAGGTATTTGTAGTTGTCCACATAAGTCAGAACCGTCCAGAGTAGTGATGCTAGACGGGCTGGCGGGTGCGGGCAGTGATCGGTTGAAGAGCATGCATTTAGTTTTGCTAGCATTTAAGAGCAGTTGGAGGCCACTGAAGGAGTGTTGTATGGCATTGACACTCGTCTGGAGGTTTGTTAAGACAGTGTCCAAAGAAGGGCCAGAAGTATACAGAAAGGTTCAGACAACAGGCCCTCCAATTTGACACACTGTTACGGTGCGTGAATGAGGACCCAAAAGCGAATTAACGTAAACAGAGCTTCTTTAATAAGAAAACAAACGTAGGCTCAGATGGACCGGCAGGTTCCGACAGGACAGGACAAGGTTGCAGCAAACATGACGATAGTCTGGTCCAGGCATGAACAACACAAACAAGAATCCGACAAGGACAGGAACAAAAACAGAGAGAGATATAGAGGACTAATCAGAGGGAAAAAGGGAACAGGTGGGAAAAGGGGTGACGAGGTAGTTAGGAGGAGACAAGGAACAGCTGGGGGAAGGAGGGGGAGAAAAGGTAACCTAAAACGACCAGCAGGGGGAGACAGGGTGAAGAGAAAGGACAGAAACAAGACACAACATGACAATACATGACAGTACCCCCCCACTCACCGAGCGCCTCCTGGCGCACTCGAGGAGGAAACCTGGCGGCAACGGAGGAAATCCTCGATCAGCGCACGGTCCAGCACGTCCCGAGAGGGAACCCAACTCCTCTCCTCAGGACCGTACCCCTCCCAATCTACTAGGTATTGATGACCACGGCCCCGAGGACGCATGTCCAAAATCCTACGGACCCTGTAGATGGGTGCGCCCTCGACAAGGATGGGGGGGGGGGGGGGAGACGAGCGGGGGCGCGAAGAACGGGCTTGATACAGGAGACATGGAAGACCGGGTGGACGCGACGAAGGTATCGCGGAAGAAGAAGTCGAACTGCGACAGGATTAATGACCTGAGAAATACGGAACGGACCAATGAACCGCGGGGTCAACTTGCGAGAAGCCGTCTTAAGGGGAAGGTTCTGAGTGGAGAGCCAAACTCTCTGACCGCGACAATATCTAGGACTCTTAGTTCTACGCTTATTAGCAGCCCTCACAGTCTGCGCCCTATAACGGCAAAGTGCAGACCTGACCCTCTTCCAGGTGCGCTCGCAACGTTGGACAAAAGCCTGAGCGGAGGGGACGCTGGACTCGGCGAACTGAGATGAGAACAGCGGAGGCTGGTACCCGAGGCTACTCTGAAAAGGAGATAGCCCGGTCGCAGACGAAGGAAGCGAGTTGTGGGCGTATTCTGCCCAGGGGAGCTGTTCTGACCAAGACGCAGGGTTGCGAAAAGAAAGACTGCGTAAGATGCGACCAATAGTCTGATTGGCCCGTTCTGCTTGACCGTTAGACTGGGGGTGAAAGCCGGAAGAGAGACTGACGGAAGCCCCAATCAAACGGCAAAACTCCCTCCAAAATTGAGACGTGAATTGCGGACCTCTGTCCGAAACGACGTCTGACGGAAGGCCATGAATTCTGAAAACATTCTCGATGATGATTTGTGCCGTCTCTTTAGCAGAAGGAAGCTTAGCAAGGGGAATAAAATGAGCCGCCTTAGAGAACCTGTCGACAACCGTAAGAATAACAGTCTTCCCCGCTGACGAAGGCAGTCCGGTGACAAAATCTAAGGCGATGTGAGACCACGGTCGAGAGGGAATGGGAAGCGGCCTGAGACGGCCGGCAGGAGGGGAGTTACCGGACTTAGTCTGCGCGCAGACCGAACAAGCAGCCACGAAGCGACGCGTGTCATGCTCCCGGGTGGGCCACCAAAAACGCTGGCGAATGGAAGCAAGCGTACCCCGAACGCCAGGGTGGCCGGCTAACTTGGCAGAGTGAGCCCACTGAAGAACGGCCAGACGAGTAGGAACGGGAACGAAAAGAAGGTTCCTAGGACAAGCGCGCGGCGACGGAGTTTGAGTGAGTGCTTGCTTTACCTGCCTCTCAATTCCCCAGACAGTCAACCCGACAACACGCCCCTCAGGGAGAATCCCCTCGGGGTCAGTGGAGGCTACTGAAGAACTGAAGAGACGAGATAAAGCATCAGGCTTGGTGTTCTTAGAGCCCGGACGATAAGAAATCACGAACTCGAAACGAGCGAAAAACAGCGCCCAGCGCGCCTGACGCGCATTAAGTCGTTTGGCAGAACGGATGTACTCAAGGTTCCTATGGTCAGTCCAAACGACAAAAGGAACGGTCGCCCCCTCCAACCACTGTCGCCATTCGCCTAGGGCTAAGCGGATGGCGAGCAGTTCGCGGTTTCCCACATCATAGTTACGTTCCGACGGCGACAGGCGATGAGAAAAATACGCGCAAGGGTGGACCTTGTCGTCAGAGAGGGAGCGCTGAGAAAGAATGGCTCCCACGCCCACCTCTGACGCGTCAACCTCGACAACGAACTGTCTAGAGACGTCAGGTGTAACAAGGATAGGTGCGGATGTAAAACGATTCTTGAGGAGATCAAAAGCTCCCTGGGCGGAAACGGACCACTTAAAGCACGTCTTGACAGAAGTAAGGGCTGTGAGAGGGGCTGCCACCTGACCGAAATTACGGATGAAACGACGATAGAAATTCGCGAAGCCGAGAAAGCGCTGCAACTCGACGCGTGACTTAGGGACGGGCCAATCAATGACAGCTTGGACCTTAGCGGGATCCATCTTAATGCCTTCAGCGGAAATAACAGAACCGAGAAATGTGACGGAGGAGGCATGAAAAGAGCACTTCTCAGCCTTCACAAAAAGACAATTCTCTAAAAGGCGCTGGAGGACACGTCGAACGTGCTGAACATGAATCTGGAGTGACGGTGAAAAAATCAGGATATCGTCAAGGTAAACGAAAACAAAGATGTTCAGCATGTCTCTCAGGACATCATTGACTAATGCCTGAAAGACAGCTGGAGCGTTAGCGAGGCCGAAAGGAAGAACCCGGTATTCAAAGTGCCCTAACGGAGTGTTAAACGCCGTCTTCAACTCGTCCCCCTCCCTGATGCGCACGAGATGGTAAGCGTTACGAAGGTCCAACTTAGTGAAAAACCTGGCTCCCTGCAGGATCTCGAAGGCTGAAGACATAAGAGGAAGCGGATAACGATTCTTCACTGTTATGTCATTCAGCCCTCGATAATCTATGCAGGGGCGCAGGGACCCGTCCTTCTTCTTAACAAAAAAAAAACCCCGCTCCGGCGGGAGAGGAGGAGGGGACTATGGTACCGGCGGCAAGAGCTACAGACAAATAATCTTCGAGAGCCTTACGTTCGGGAGCCGACAGAGAGTATAGTCTACCCCGGGGGGGAGTGGTTCCCGGAAGGAGATCAATACTACAATCATACGACCGGTGTGGAGGAAGAGAGGTGGCCCTGGACCGACTGAACACCGTGCGCAGATCGTGATATTCCTCCGGCACCCCTGTCAAATCACCAGGCTCCTCCTGTGAAGAAGAGACAGAGGAAACAGGAGGGATAGCAGACATTAAACATTTCACATGACAAGAGACGTTCCAGGAGAGGATAGAATTACTAGACCAATTAATGGAAGGATTATGACAAACTAGCCAGGGATGGCCCAAAACAACAGGTGTAAAAGGTGAACGAAAAATTAAAAAAGAAATGGTTTCGCTATGATTACCAGAAACAGTGAGGGTTAAAGGTAGCGTCTCACGCTGAATCCTGGGGAGAGGACTACCATCCAGGGCGAACAAGGCCGTGGACTCCCTTAACTGTCTGAGAGGAATGTCATGTTCCCGAGCCCAGGTCTCGTCCATAAAACAGCCCTCCGCCCCAGAGTCTATCAAGGCACTGCAGGAAGCTGACGAACCAGTCCAGCGTAGATGGACCGACAAGGTAGTGCAGGATCTTGAAGGAGAGACAGGAGTAGTAGCGCTCACCAGTAGCCCTCCGCTTACTGATGAGCTCTGGCTTTTACTGGACATGAAGTGACAAAATGACCAGCAGAACCGCAATAGAGACAGAGGCGGTTGGTGATTCTCCGTTCCCTCTCCTTAGTCGAGATGCGGATACCTCCCAGCTGCATAGGCTCAGCACCCGAGCCGGTAGAGGAAGATGGTAGTGATGCGGAGAGGGGGGCAACGGAGAACGCGAGCTCCTTTCCACGAGCTCGGTGACGAATATCAACCCGTCGCTCAATGCGAATAGCGAGTTCAATCAAGGAATTCACGCTGGAAGGAACCTCCCGGGAGAGAATCTCATCCTTTACCTCTGCGCGGAGACCCTCCAGAAAACAAGCGAGCAAAGCCGGCTCGTTCCAGCCACTGGAGGCAGCAAGAGTGCGAAACTCAATAGAGTAGTCTGTTATGGATCGATTACCTTGACATAGGGAAGACAGGACCCTGGAAGCCTCCTCCCCAAAAACAGATCGATCAAAAACCCGTATCATCTCCTCCTTAAAGTCCTGATACTGGTTAGTACACTCAGCCCTTGCCTCCCAGATTGCCGTGCCCCACTCACGAGCCCGTCCAATAAGGAGAGATATGACGTAGGCGACACGAGCAGTGCTCCTGGAGTAAGTGTTGGGCTGGAGAGAAAACACAATATCACACTGGGTGAGGAACGAGCGGCATTCAGTGGGCTCCCCAGAGTAACACGGCGGGTTATTGATTCTGGGCTCCGGAGATTCGAAAGCCCTGGAAGTGGCCGGTGGATCGAGGCGGAGATGGTGAACCTGTTCTGTGAGGTTGGAGACTTGGGTGGCCAGGGTCTCAACGGCATGTCGAGCAGCAGACAATTCCTGCTCGTGTCTGCCTAGCATCGCTCCCTGGATCTCGACGGCTGAGTGGAGAGGATCCGAAGTCGCTGGGTCCATTCTTGGTCGGATTCTTCTGTTACGGTGCGTGAATGAGGACCCAAAAGCGAATTAACGTAAACAGAGCTTCTTTAATAAGAAAACAAACGTAGGCTCAGATGGACCGGCAGGTTCCGACAGGACAGGACAAGGTTGCAGCAAACATGACGATAGTCTGGTTCAGGCATGAACAACACAAACAAGAATCCGACAAGGACAGGAACAAAAACAGAGAGAGATATAGAGGACTAATCAGAGGGAAAAAGGGAACAGGTGGGAAAAGGGGTGACGAGGTAGTTAGGAGGAGACAAGGAACAGCTGGGGGAAGGAGAGGGAGAAAAGGTAACCTAAAACGACCAGCAGGGGGAGACAGGGTGAAGAGAAAGGACAGAAACAAGACACAACATGACAATACATGACACACACTGAACTCTATCTGAGAAGCAGTTGGTGAACCAGGCTAGGCAGTCATTTGAGAAACCAAGGCTGTTGAGTCTGCCGATAAGAATGCTGTGATTGAGTCGAAAGCCTTGGCCAGGTCGATGAATACGGCTGCACAGTATTGTCTTTTATTGATGGCGGCTATTATATCATTTAGGACCTTGAACGTGGCTTAGGTGCACCCATGACCAGCTCGGAAACCAGATTGCATAGCGGAGAAGGTACGGTGGGATTCGAAACAGTTAACCTGACTTTAGAAAGTCAGGGTAGGATAGATATAGGTCTGTAACAGTTTTGGTCTAGAGTGTCACCCTCTTTGAAGAAGGGGATGACCACGGCAGCTTTCCAATCTTTAGGGATCTCAGACACTACGAAAGAGAGGTTGAACAGGCTAGGGGTTGCAGCAATTGCGGCAGATCATTTTAGAAAGAGAGGGTCCAGATTGTCTAGCCCAGCTGATTTGTAGGGATTTTGCAGCTCTTTCAGAACATCAGCTATCTGGATTTAGGTGAAGGAGAAACGAGGCTTGGGCAAGTTGCTGCGGGGGGTGCAGAGCTGTTGACCGGGGTAGGGGTAGCCAGGTGGAAAGCATGGCCAGGCGTAGAAAAAGGCATGTTGAAATTCTCGATTATCGTAGATTTATCGGTGGTGACAGTGTTTCCTAGCCTCAATGCAGTGGGTCACAGGGAGGAGGTGCTCTTATTCTCCATGGACTTTACAGTGTCCCAGAACTTTTTGGAGTTTTTGCTACAGGATGCACATTTCTGTTTGAAAAAGCTAGCCTTTGCTTTCCTAACTGCCTGTGTATATCGTGAGGGCTTTTCCCTGAAAAGTTGCATTTCGTGGGGGCTATTTGATGCTTATGCAGTACGCCACAGGATGTTTTTGTGCTGGTCAAGGCAGTCAGGTCTGGAGTGAACCAATGGCTATATCTGTTCTTAGTTCATTTTTTGAACGGGGCATGCTTATTTAAGATGGTGAGAAAAGCACTTTTAAAGAATAACCAGGCATCCTCTACTGACGGAATGAGGTCAACAACCTTCCAGGATACCTGGGCCAGGTCGATTAGAAAGGCCTGCTCGCTGAAGTGTTTTAGGGAGATTTTGACAGTGATGAGGGGTGATCGTTTGACCGCGGACCCATTACGCACGCAGGCAATGAGGCAGTGATTGCTGAGATCCTGGTTGAAGACAGCAGACGTGTATTTAGAGGGCAGGTTGGTCAGGATGATATCTATGGTGCCCGTGTTTACCGATTTAGGGTTATACCTGGTAGGTTCCATGATAATTTGTGTGAGATTGACGATATCTAGCTTGAATTGTAGGACGGCCGGGGTGTTAAGCTTATCCCAGTTTAGGTCACCTAACAGTACAAACTCTGAAGATAAATGTGGGGCAAATAATTCACATATGGTTTCTAGGGCACAGCTGGGGGCTGAGGGGGGTCTATAACAAGCGGCAACATTGAGAGACTTATTTCCGGAAAGGTGGGCACAGACCTGGATAGCATGACAGAACTCTGCAGACTATCTCTGCAGTAGATTGCAACTCCTTCCCCTTTGGCAGTTCTAACTTGGCGGAACATTTTATAGTTAGGAATGGAAATGTTTGAATTTTTGGTGACCTTCCTAAGCCAGGATTCAGACACGGCTAGGACATCAGGGTTGGCGGAGTGTGCTAAAGCAGTGATTCAAAAAAACTTAGGGCGGAGGCTTCTGATGTTAACATGCATGAAACCAAGGCTTTTACGGTTACTGAAGTCTACAAATGATTGCGCCTGGGGAATAGGAGTGGAACTAGTGGCTACACGGCCTGGGTTAACCTCTACATCACCATAGGAACAGAGGGGGTATAGGATAAGGGTACGGCTAAAGGCTATAAGAACTGGTCGTCTAGTGCATTGGGGACAGTGAATAAAAGGAGCAGATTTCTGGGCATGGTAGAATAGATTCAAGGCATAATGTACAGACAAGGGTATGGTAGGATGTGAGTACAGTGGAGGTAAATCTAGGTGTTGAGTGACGATGAGAGAGGTTTCGTCTCTAGAGGGACAAGTTAAGCCAGGTGAGGTCTCTGCATTTGTGTGGGGTGGGACAAAAGAGCTATCCAAGACATTTTGAGCGGGACTGAAGGCTCTACAGTGAAATAAAACAGTAAAAACTAGCCAAGACAGCAGTAGACAAGGCATATTGACATTAGAGAGAAGCATGAGGCAATCACAGGTGTTGATCAGGAGAGCTAAATTAACAACTTGGTAAATGGCGATGAACGGGCAGAGCGGGTCAGTTAGGTACATACAGGACCTGAGTTCGAGGCTGGGGCCGACAGGTAAACACAATGAGGTACAGTGTTATTGAAACAGTCCAGGGGGCATAAGCTGTGTAGCCGAGTGATCATATGGTCAAAAGAGCAGAAATAGGTGAGTCAGGGGGCTGTTCCATAGATAGAGGGATGATTGAGAGAGAGGAATGAGAGAATAACGGAATAACAAAAATAACATAGGTAGTAAGAAAGAAATTAAAGAAATGAGTCAAACCAAGAAAAAGAAAGTGAGTGAGAGAAATAGAGTTGAGGATGAGAGTGCTTAGCCAACAGAAAACGAGCTGGGAGATGCTAGGCTTTGTTTACTTCCCAAATGGCACACTATTCCCCATATAGTGCACTACTTTTGACCAGAGCCCTATGGGCACTTTTGACTAGAGCCCTATGTGCACTGGTCAAAAGTGTGCACTATAATTGGGATGTATCCTTTGTCTCCTGGTGCACATTTTTCACATTAGCAGAGCTCAGACCTGTCCTCTGAGCTGTCATAGGGAATGTGCGTGTTTGGGAACACATTGATGGCCTTTGGCCCCTGAGGGTGTGTAATGAGCCCATCTTGTCAGAGACACCCTGGCCACACTGTCACAGACCACATCCCCCTGAAGGCCCTACCTCGCCCTATCTCCCATCATTCCCCTCCTCACCCCTTTGTACTTACTTACTCTCCACCAACCCTTCCCACCCCTCCTTCCCCTCTCCTCCTCACCCCATCCCCTCTCCGTCCCCTCCTTAAAGGAGCCCTTTCCTCACCCCCTGCTTCTCCTTCCCCTCTCATCACCTCCCTATCCTCTCCCACCGCTCCCCTCCCCTCATCCCCCATTCCCTATTTATCTTTTCCTGGAATGGCCTTCCACCAGCCAGAACTTGAGCCAGGCCTCCAGCCCTGAGACACTGAGGCCAATACTAGAGACCACAAGATTTCCATATCAGTAGGCTTAAAAGGGAACATAGCCCCAATATTTTTCATCCCTCAAGTTGTGTTTGTTGTTAGTTAGAGAGTTAGAAAGTTGGCTGTCAGAAGTTTCAAGGCATGGCATATGAGGGTGCGGAGAGACACAATGGGCTGGACCCTGGAGATGGAGGCGGTGGGAGCATGTGGGTCTGTGCAGGGGTGATGTCGTTGAACATTTTAATAAATGAGTAAAAAAAATATTTAAAAAGTTTGTTTGTTATCCTTGTGAATGAGTCCACTGTGTCCAGCCCCAGTAAGATGGACTTTTAATTCAGAGGACTATCGATTCTGATGAGTTTTCTCACTGAATTTTATCTGTTGCTTTAATGTATCTTAAAGATGAAACTGAATGCTGGATTATGACAAAAGTTGACTTCCTTGTGCTACAAGTTACTATATTCAGTACCAGCTGTGTTCTCATGATGGTCTCTTTGTAGTTGTGTTCCTGTGGTCTTGTTCGTTGTGCTGACCATGTTCTCACAGTTATTAGCAGTTTGCGGTCAGTGGAAGATGACTCTCCCCATGTGTCTCCTGGCCAAGTCTCCTCAACCTCTCTCCCATGCACAGTCTGCCAGGGGTTCTGGACTGAAGCCTCCACTTCTCCCAAGTCTTTACGGTTTGCTGCCAGTGGGTCTGGAGCGAGCAGCCCTCTCCCCTGCCTTTACTGTTTCCCTCCCCTCCCCTCCCTCCCCCCCCCTCCCCCTCTCCTACCCCTGCCAGTGTGTCTGTCTGTGCAGCCCCAACCTATCCCCTTGCCAGTGGCTCTGGTCTGAAGCGAGCAGCACTCTCCACATCCATCTGGCCGAGCAGCGTAAGTGTTGTTTATGCAGAGATGGAGAAATCTCTCTGCTCCCATTTCCCCAGACGTTCATTAAGCTAAATTGTCACTGGAACGACCTCAGTAACAGTCACTGTCAGACTAGGGGCTCTATTCAATCCATATCGCTGAAGTTCAACGTTACAGTGTATATGTCAGCTCAATCAGAAATAACCTTTGCATTTCTATCGCACAATCTTTAATGCTTCAGCGATCCAGATTAAATAGAGCCCTAAACCACAGGCCTGAGTCTTCTGTTAGCTCAGCAACAAAGTGCAAGACAATGGAGCCTGGAATAAGCATGTTATGAATCAATCATAGTTAAACTAGATAATTTAACTTGATGTTATCACCTAATAGCTACAATATCACCCTATTATTTGGGAAAGCTGGTTGCATTATGCAGCTCCCAACTCTACATACTGTTACAAGCTTTAACACATAGACCTAATGGATTTGTATGAAATGTGGGTAGGTTTATTATCTTATACTCATTGTAAAGGATGCTTTGTGGGTGTCTTAGCTGGTACCTGCTGTGTATATCTGTTATCACTTAATTTGTTGTGTTATTGTGTAGTGTGTTGTTCATCACTGACAGGTGAGCTCTCTCAGTGTGATCCAGATTGCGGCCACGGCCACAGTGACCTGTTTAATGCTTGTATAATTTCTCAACCCTGACTTGTCAGAAAAATATTCAGCAGGCAGGCAGTGAAATGAATATGTGGACCATCTGGGAATGTTACCATGGTCACTGGTGTCTTCTGCATTTAAGCCTTGTCAGCTCTGGGATTTGATCCAGCAACCTTTCAGTTACTGGCCCAACATTCCTACCCGCCAGGCTACCTGCCGCCCCTAGATCGTGGCAGTGGGATTTGAACCCACGCCTCCGTAGAGACTGGAGCATTAATCCAGTGCCTTAGACTGGTCGGCCACGCTACCCAGTATGAGAGATGGGTCATAATAATATCTCAGGAGTATACTACTGTATATCCCTAGACCCATCTCTCATACTGGCCAACACGTCTACCTGTTTATTATGATATTATTGCAGTGCTCAGCCCTGGCACAGCAACTATGGCATTCCTGGCATTTCTGTACAGCACTTTGAGATATCAGCTGATGTACGAAGGGCTATATAAATACATTTGATTTGATTCCTTTGGACCAGGATGAAAACGTACCAGGATAGAGGCACGTCAGAACCTCTTACTCTCTCCTGTACAGAGCCTAAAGAAAGTCTGAGGAGAGCTAAAAAAAAAGGGGGAGAGCAGGAGGCTGTGTGGTCTGTTTGAATGGGAAAAGAGCAACGGGGTGACATACTATATGAATTGTGGCATAAACAATGATGTCATTCATCGCAAACTCAATGAGTGGATATGTCATGACTCATGACTCACGCAGCTCTGTGTGAATGAGCGAAACGGTAATCAAGTGTAATAACTTCTTTACATGAAGGCATGTGATTAGACAGATGTTGTCATCGTGAAATGGAGGATGGAGGTTTGGTGGGAAGGTTAGTTAAAAGCAGGCGGTGCTGGCGTGAAAGTTTATATGTAAGTGTGTGTGTTTGTGTGTGAGCGAGTGAATGTCACTAGGCAGGGCTAGGCTTGGCCCGGTGGCTTCTCTGTAATCCACATAAGTACAATGGATCGTTTTACAACAGCCTGTAAATTGGAGCCATTCAAAAGAGCTGCTCGCCCCCTCAGAGTGTGTGTGTAAATGTGTGTCTTGGTGTATTTGGGTGGGTATTAGCTAGTTTATGCAAACACGTGCGTCACTGCCAGGCTCGGCACAGAGTATACATCAACCGCAGGACAAACAAATCCGAACCTGGACCAATTCTTATAACGACCAAATGTAAATAACCAGAAAATAGGCTCGGGGGTCCAAAAAAATACCTCCAATTCCTCCAGCTTTTATTCCATTCATTTGGGCCTAAACACTGGCTTAAGGCATAGACATAAACTGAATGAGAGATGCCCAGAGCCCTGGGTCTGAAACCACCACCACCCTGGCCTGTTTGTAGAAGCCAAAACTCCCTGACAGTTCAGTACTTGGGGTCCTCTGGCAGGGACATGGCTTTGGGACATCTCTCTGACAACTCCATGGAAAGGAAGGAGAAAACGAAGGGCTCACCGCCAACTAAGAGCCTGGCTTGTTGTCACCGACCAGGGTAGTGTGTGTGTGTGTGCGTGTGTGTTTAATCAATCCAGCATGCCTCTTAGATCCGCTCCACATAGCTTCTTCATGACTGACAGCTTGGAGAACCTGGAAGTGACAAGGAGCAGGGGAGTTCACCAGAGGGAGAGAAAGGGGGATTAAGGAGGAGAGAAGGGGGGTGGGAAGAAAGATGATGGGGGAGCTACGGGGTGTCCCACTCACACCATCTGGAATCACCGCTTGTACCTAACGTCACTCTTCCTTGTCCTTCATTGTGCGCTAGAATGCACCATACCCACTACATCATGATCATTTGATTACTGATACCATCGGCTGTAATGACAGCGCAAGACATCTATTATGATGTGTAATGTGCCTATAAAGTGGAATTTTACATCAGTCCACACCTGAGGCTGGGGGCTGGAGTCCACCTGTCAGTCACAGCTAACCACAGATTCTCCAAGGACATGAGAGCAGATTGTAGCTTTAATGTAATAGGCATCCAAATGATTTCAGACTCACATCTTATCAGAACATCAGAGGACAATCTCAGACTGTGTCATTACTAGTGTTGGTTTTAGATCATGGCTGACTGTAAGCCTGGTTATCCTACCGTATCATCTATCCACATCCTTCCACATTCTCTAGCTATTCTATAGCGATCGGGCTGCTCAACATGCTCATACAGAGCCAGGGCTGGAAAAGTAGAAGCCTATAGCTCTGTTTGGCTCTACATTTATAATCTCTGGCCTCGATAATCTACCGTGACTCCAGTCTCACACTCTTGTCATGTTTGTGAGGTCATTCTACTCCGCTGGAGACAGAGACAGCGAGGAAGAGGTCCCAGAGATCTCCTGGGCATTCCGGAGTTCTGAAGCTCCTATCCCAGGTCTCGCTCTCCGCTCTCACCGCCCTGCCTGCCGCCAGTTACCGAGGAACGCTGCCATGGAATTCTCCACTCTCTTAAATTAAACTCTTCACCAGCTCCAGCTGGTTCCGGGAGAGGGGGGATATCACAGGCTAGAAGTGAGAGAGTGGATCCATCTTTCTTTCCCTTCTCATGTTTGCCTCCCTCTGCCTGCCCCTTTTAACACAACAGGCCTGATCTGCAGAGCTGCTGTGACCCGATCACCAGACTAGACTAGATGAGAGAGACAGAGACAGAGACAGACAGACAGACGAGAACTCTTGATTGTTGGATTGCCTTGCCTAAACTATGTGGTAACAGATAGGAGAGAATAGGACAGCGTTTTAGAAACACTATTGAAATCAGACCCACTGTTCTCCGTTACATGACCCATACTGTAGCAACAGAATCGATGACCTGAAAGCACTCATTTGTTTCGCCAGTTTGTCTGGCCAGCTACAGTGATAATAATGCAGTTTAATGCATCATACTTTCGCTCTGTTTGAATGACAAATTGGTCCAATGTACCTATCACATACTACATAGACATTGGACCAATTTGTCATTCAAACAGAGCGAAAGTATGATGCATTAAACTGCATTATTATCACTTTATAATTTTCTGGCTCTGCCACTCTCTCTCTCTCCTGTGCTGTGCAGGATTGTTTTTCTGTCCCATCTGTCTTGTATTTAATGTCTTTGACCTTTTCACGGCTTCTCTCGCTCTCGGGTCCACTGCCGGTTTGGTTTCCATTAGCCCTATGGCTCTGCATGTCTCACCAAGACAGACAGCCATTTTGTCTCACGTACACTATAGTGACCTGTCAGTAATCTGCTAATTGAATGTCTTTACATCAAATAACAGTACCTTGGAGGAGAAACAGTGTGTTTCACAGCTAGTCAAGGTCAGGTCAACGGAGTTTCCATGTGTGCGGTTCATTACAGCAAACAAACTTGGGTCTTGCAGTACACTTGCTTCCAACAAGTTAATGTGTGAGCCAAGACAGGCATATGTGTGTGAACTGACATGCTGTAATATTATGCCTCAGACAAAGGCCTGCCTGTTGGAGCTGACAGCTTTGGGTAAATATGACTAAAACAACTTTTGTACTGAGCTCGTATGTGTCTCGATGATACATTCTGTAGAGGGTTGCCAGTGAGCAATGGTCCGGACAGAGCATGTTCTCTTAAAGAGAAAAATACATGACTTTGAGGGCATTACAGTTACTGTAGAGTAGCTTCCCTTTCAGCTGTTTTATACAAGTGAGATCCAGTGATGTTGGAGCCAGAAAAAAATGGAGTCATGTGGTGACTGGGAAGGCCTTGCTGTCTCTACTGTCTTTGAACCTGGTGTGAGAGTCTGCCCACTCTTTCTTTCTTTCTTCTCTTTCTCCTTGCCTTCCCCCCTCTCTCTCGTGCTCTCTCTCTCTCTCAATTTCAATTTAAGGGGCTTTATTGGCATGAGAAACATATGTTTACATTGCCAAAGCAAGTGAAATAGATAATAAACAAAAGTGAAATAAACAATACAAAATGAATAGTAAACATTACACTCACAAAAGTTCCAAAAGAAAAATGCATTTCAAATGTCATATATACACTGTTGTAATGATGCTCTCTCTCGCTTTCTCTTGCTCACACACACACACACACACACACACACACACACACACACACACAGTGTTCCCTAACAGGAAGGGTTGGTGGTGTCTGCCTTTCGTCTCCTGGTCTGTGATCAGAGGGTTCAGAGCAGCGTAGCAGGTGGCGGTCAACCCTGAGCGCTAAGCGAGTCTCACACAGCCAAAGAGAAAGAGAGAGAATGTGTGTGTGTGTCTCTCTCTCACACACACACATACCTCAGACTGGCCCGTGCTCCTCTCCTAAACAGAGAGCTGCCAGTGAGACATTCCAACCCTCTGTGCTGGTCTTTTGTCTCCTCTGAGAGCTATGAAAAACCAACAGCTTTGAGATAGACTGGCTGTCCAACCCCAGGCCAAGGGAGTGTACTGTACCATTTAGACTAATGAACGACCTGGTTTTGCCTCTTCCTCAGCCCTGTGCTGCCTCCTCCTCATCACCTCCTTGTTTCTAAGAATGTCGTTGGTTGAGCAATGGAATGAAAAGGTTTAAAGGAGGTGGATTAGTACGAGGCTGTTTAGCTTAGCGTCTGTCTCGCCTCTTCCTCCTCTTTCTCTACTCTCATCACCACGTGTCAGCTGTTGGTTGAGCAACGGGAGGTGGAGCACGGATAGGAGGAGATCTGGAGGACCTAGCTTAGTGTGGTGGGGATGTCAAGGCCTTGGCAGGACGTTGCCCACAATTGTTTTGACTAGAGGATGAAACCCTGTCTTGTTCTATCGCTAACCCTTTGCATTCCTCCCCGCCTCTCTTCTCTCTCTCCACTGCTGTCCGCGGACAGCTGGGCCATGTCCGGAATCATCTGCCTCCTCTCTACCCTCCTTTTCCCCTCTTCTCTCCCGCTGTTCTTGTCAACAATAAGAAACCCAAGCTGGAATATGACTTAATTTATGTATGATTACCATGTGGGAAGAATACATTTTTATCCCCATAGAGACTGTTGCAGCATGCCAAAAACCTGTTGCTGCAGCAGCCACTAGAGATTAGCTGTTCCTCTCTCAGCCTCTGACTCCCTCTAGTAGGCACAATCTGACATTACCACCACCAGCACTCCTTGAGACCTACTATATACAACCAAGTCAAACCTCTATTTTCTGTGCACAACCTACGCACTTCATGTGGATCTGAAATTATGTTCACTAATACTGCCTCATACTCTCACTCTCTCTCTGAGGTTATGGAAACCTTGGTGCTGGTGGTGTTGGGGTTGGTGGTCTTGGTGGTGGAGGATATGGAGCTGGTCCTGGAGCAGGCAGTCTAGGAGCAGGAGCCCTTGGAGGAGGATACGCTAAGCCTGGAGGTACAGTAGCAGTGTCACTTCAGGTTCAGGTTCTTGGACCACCAATTGTACTGACCCTGTGTCTTAGTGCTGTTCAAGCTAATACTATGCTAAAAGACCACTTAGGCTACCGATCATTCCTGGCCACCGATAAAGCGCTTCACAATATGACACAATGAGACACAGAGTGTTAAAGGGTTGGATTAATAACCACACATGGCTTCTCTCCCCTCTCCTCAGCTGGTTATGGAGGAGGCTCGCCGTATGGAGGCTCGCCGTATGGAGGAGGTGGTGCTGGGGGCTACTTCCCTGGAGGTGGGCTGGGACAGAAGGCAGGACCCAAGCCAGGCTATGGGGCAGGAGGTGGACTACAACCAGGTACTGTACAGACAGAAGACATTTTCAAAGCCATGCTTCTCTATCAATCAATCAATCAAATGTATTTATAAAGCCCTTTTTACATCAGCAGATGTCACAAAGTGCTATACAGCAACCCAGCCTAAAACCCCAAACAGCAAGCAATGCAGATGTAGAAGACCGGGTGGCTAGGAAAAGCTCCCTAGAAAGGCAGGAACCTAGGAAGAAATCTGGAGAGGAACCAGGCTCTGAAGGGTGGCCAGTCCTCTTCTGTCTGTGCTGGGTGGAGATTATAACAGTACATGGCCAAGTTGTTCAAACGTTCATAGATGACCAGCAGGGTCAAATAATAATAATCACGGTGGTTGTAGAGGGTGAAACATGTCAGCACCTCAGGAGTAAATGTCAGTTGGCTTTTCATAGCAGAGCATTCAGAGTTAGAGACAGCAGGTGCGGTAGAGATGGTAGCACGTCAGGTGATCAGGTCAGTGTTCCATAGTCACAGGCAGAACAGTTGAAACTGGCGCAGCATCACGACCAGGTGGACTGGGGACAGCAACCAGTCATCAGGCCAGGTAGTCCTGAGGCATTGTCCTCCGGGAGGGATGGACCAGCATTTGTCTACGTGATAGTATTGCAATTTACGTTTTAGTCATTTAGCAGACGCTCTTATCCAGAGCGACTTACAATTAGTGCTTTCATCTTTAGATAGCTAGGTAAGATGTTTTGTATAAAAAAACAAACATTTTATTGCCATTCAATAATGTTGCTATGGATTTATCTGTGTTGTGTAAAGCTATAAAACAACCAAACACACATAAATCACAACAAACTATAAACCAACCTACATTTTGTTTCTGTGTTTCTCTACAGGCTATGGCGGTGGTGGATTACAGCCAGGTCTTGGTGAGTGGCATGGGCACCATGTTAGCACCCAGGGTGAACTGAAATTGAAATCCTAGTCGCAGCAGCCATTTTAGAACTAGTGATCTAACACTCTCGAACTGTACAGCTTTCAATAACTTATATAGGTTTGTGTGCTCACATGCTGTGAGAAAAAATGTCACATCAATTGCATCCAAACTTTTGACATGATTTATAGATTGGTGTAGATTGTTATTATTAAACAATATTGCCTGAACTACGTTGTTTTACATGGAACCCAAACCGGCTGCACGCGTGCGCCATCGTGCATTCATTTATTTTGTTCCCCCACACCAAAACGTGATCAGGACACGCAGGTTAAAATCAAAACAAACTCTGAACCAATTATATTAATTTGGGGACAGGTCGAAAAGCATTAAACATTTATGGCAATTTAGCTAGTTAGCTTGCACTTGCTAGCTAATTTGTCATATTTAGCTAGTTTGCTGTTGCTAGCTAATTTGTCCTGGGATATAAACATTGAGTTGTTATTTTACCTGAAATGCACAAGGTCCTCTACTCCGACAATTAATCCACACATAAAACGGTCAACCAAATCGTTTCTAGTCATCTCTCCTCCTTCCAGGCTTTTTCATCTTTGAACTTATATGGTGATTGGCATCTAAACTTTCATAGTATTACTACACCAACTGGCAACACAGTTCGTCTTTCAATCACCCACGTGGGTATAACCAATGAGGAGATGGCACGTAGGTACCTGATTCAATAAACCAATGAGGAGATGGGAGAGGCAGGACTTGCAGCGCGATCTGCATCAGAAATAGAAAGGAATTCTATTTTAGCCCTTGGCAACGCAGACGCTCGTTGACGTGCGCGAGCAGTGTGGGTGCAATAATTGAATGACATAGATTTCAAAATGTATTTTGCAACGCTCGTGCACGCGACGCGAGCGGTGTGGTCAGCCTATTAGAGTATGTTCAATGAAGGGTATCATGGCCTAGCATTATGGCAAAGAGCCTGTGTTTAAATATTGGTTGGCAGTTGACAAGGCCCTCAGTCACAGGCCGATACAGCTCGTGCAATGCTCCTCAACCCTATCTTGACTCTTTTCATGGCATTCCAACAAAACAATCCCATTCCATCCAAACCCCTTTCAGTGAGAACAGCAGCATTCCTCTCCATTCTCTCTGTTGCCAGTCTTCCCTTGTTTCTCTGAATCCCTTCGTTCGTTCACCACATACAAAAGGCACTGCGTAATGTCTGTTCCTTGGAGAGAAGGATTGGTGGATTTTAATATAGAAAGAGAAGGTTAAACAAATAAATTAAAACTTTTATCCCGACTGCCAAGCCCTCAAGAGCCAGAGCTGACAGCTAATTTCCTGCGTAGGGGATAACCAAAGAGCCAAAGAAATGAAGCATTTGATGAGGCAAGACAAATACCATGCATTATTGTGGTCTGTGTCCCAAATGGCACCCTATTCCCTACATAGTGTACTACTTTAGACCAGAGCCCTATGGGCCCTGGTCAAACGTTGTGCACTTTACACAGAATAGAGTGCCATAGAGCCTCTCTGCCTCTCAGAACAACTCTGGATAAACATTTGCATTGTCCACATTCTTTGATCACTGTGATGATGATGATGATGATGATGACAAACTCAAGGGGACCTGAAGGTGCAGGAACAGGAGCTGCAGTGCCCGTAGGAAATAAGAGACACACACAAAGCTGAAATCATGCCATCCAGTCCTACCTTTTCTCTTGACAATGTTCAATGTTTTATCATTATCCTCTAGAAGTGTAATGTACACTAGCTATGCTGATTCACAATATTGACGCGGGACTCACTAGTATGTGATTAGTTGTTACTATAGTATGTAATGTCTCTACTATGTGTCTCTTTCAGCCCCTGCTTTTCCTCAGACTGGCCAACCTGGAGGAGGGCTGGGACCAGGTGCCAGAAAAGGAAAGGCTCCAAAAGGAGGAGTACCAGGTGAGTGAGTGTTTATATAACTATGCACGTGTACAAAATATGATGAATGCTATTGGATGCCGTATAAAATCATTGATTGCATTGGTCTTTGCAGGTGTGGGGGTGCCTGGACTTTACCA